>NC_041384.1:132430452-132487373 GCF_002162155.2 Triticum dicoccoides | reverse complement strand
AACCATTGAAACCCATGAAAGAAACAAAGAAAATCGGTGAAAACAAAGAAAAAGATAAGACTGAAGAAAACCGGTGAAAATAGAGAAAAAAAATAAATAAAAATAAAAAGCAAAAGAAAATGAAAAGAAACCAATACATCAACCACCACGAGCGATCTTCTCGGTCGGAATCAGCGAAAAGAAAAAAATCTTTCCCTACTAATAAAGCGGCTATTGCTTCTGGTCGTCCGTCATTAAAATTACCCTTCAAGCTTATAGTAATTACCCACCAATGCCACCGGTAAGTGGAAAAACGATTCAACTTTTCGAACAAAAAATCACCGCCTACTTCGTTACTTTATAGTGACGCGACATACATTAGACACAGAACGAAGACCAGCAGAGTGGTTGGCCTATCCCTCCTCTACCGACAAGACCTGGGTTCGATCCCCAGCGTCCACAATATTTAGCTTTCTTTTCTCACGCACGTCGTACCATGAATGTGTTCATCGGTCGACCCATGGCGGGGCTTCACTCCCCTGTTTTTTTTCATTTTACTTTTTTTCTTTTCTGCGGATCATATTTAAGTCCAACAATGATTTTTTAAATCATCCATATCTTTTAAACCGTAACTCCGATTTGAACATGCTATATATGAAATTTGATTAAAAAAATATGTAGAATATGAATATGAGATTATTTTCACTTTTTTCTTTTCTGCGGATCATATTTAAGTCCAACAATGATTTTTTAAATCATCCATATCTTTTAAACCGTAACTCCGATTTGAACATGCTATATATGAAATTTGATTAGAAAAATATGTAGAATATGAATATGAGATTATTTTCACTTTTTTCTTTTCTGCGGATTATATTTAAGTCCAACAATGATTTTTTAAATCATCCATATCTTTTAAACCGTAACTCCGATTTGAACATGCTATATATGAAATTTGATTAGAAAAATATGTAGAATATGAATATGAGATTATTTTCACTTTTTTCTTTTCTGTGGATCATATTTAAGTCCAACAATGATTTTTTAAATCATCCATATCTTTTAAACCGTAACTCCGATTTGAACATGCTATATATGAAATTTGATTAGAAAAATATGTAGAATATGAATATGAGATTATTTTCACTTTTTTCTTTTCTGCGGATTATATTTAAGTCCAACAATGATTTTTTAAATCATCCATATCTTTTAAACCGTAACTCCGATTTGAACATGCTATATATGAAATTTGATTAGAAAAATATGTAGAATATGAATATGAGATTATTTTCACCTGTTAAGTATTTTTAAAAACTATTTTGGAATATATTTAAGTCAAATAAATGATTTTCTAAATTATCCGTATCTTTTAAACCGTAACTTCGATTTCAACATATTATATATGAAATTTTACTAGAAAAATATGTGGCATCTAAATAAGATGTTAATTTTACCTGTTATATATTTTTAAAATATAGTTTTGGGAGCAAACTTATAATTTATAGCGTAAGATCCGTTTTCCTTTCATACCAGCGGCGACCCGGATTGCAAATAAACACCCCACTATAACAATATAGGGAAAAGAAAACTTCAATAACTACACATGCAAACCTCTGAAATATGTCGCAGGGGAAAACAACAGATTTCTCATCGCGAGAGTGAGAGAGAGAGAGAGAGAGAGGGAGGAGAGAGGGAGAGAGGCGTCTTAGGATTAAACATATTCAAACACGTTTTTTTTTGTTTTTGTGTGAACACCGAGGCCATCGCCGGCGAGGGTGAGAAGGAGGATAAGTGGCAACACAAATATGATATCTCACAAAAATAAAGAAGATGGACCTATTGTAGTCTTGGGTGATGGTTGTCGGGTTAAGAGTGTGTGTTATGTTTTCTCTCCCGTTGCAACGCACGGGAAAAACAGGCCAGCCCAGTACTCTAGCGGGAGCGAAAAAGCTTTTAAGAAAGTGCGAAGGAACACTCGCTGTAAGTGAGATATAGCCTTTACACGCGTGCGTCCAAGGTCTGCCCGTTAACACCGGGGCTAAGGAAAATCCTAGTTGACGCATTCTGTGTGAAATTGTCGACGCGCCGCACACGAGATCGATTGGGATGGGCCGGCCCATTTAGCAACGATGTGTGCGTACCACCGATCCCGGTTTTAGGAACCTTTTGGAACTTCTGGAATGTTCCTGACCAGTTTTGGGCATCTTCTAGAAGGTTCCTCAACCTTCTTTCTGTCCTTTGTATTTTTTTCATTTTTTTCCTGTTCTAATTTTCTTTCTCTTCTTTTTCTTTCATATTTTCCAAGTTTATTTTTCCTTTTTTCAAGACATGTTTGTGTAAAATGTTTGTAAATTTCAAAAAAATGTTTCTCATAGTTTGTACAAACTGGAAAAAATCCACTCTCAAATTTTATCATTAAAAATACAAAATATATTCGCTTTTTCAAGAGATGTTTAGAATTTTAAAAAAATATTCATGCTTGTAAAAATGGTTCCTATTTAAAAAAATCAAAAGAAATTCATGATCTAAAAAAATTCTCATATTTGAAAAAATGTTTGCTTTTTCCAAATTTTCTTCGTAGTTTTAAAATTTGTTCAGTTGTTCAATTTCTTTGACCGTTCTCATGATTTGTTCAGAAATTTAAAATATGTTTGCAAATTTGAGTAAATGTTTGAATTTTTTTAAAAAAATCAGAGTTTCAAAAATTGTTCACGGATGCAAAAAATGTTCCCTTTTCCAAAAATCTTCCCTTTTTCAAAAAATGTTCATGTTTTCAAAAACATTTATGTTTTCAAATTTGTTAAAAATCTCGCCGTTTTCAGAAATTATTCAAGATTACAAATGATCGAGTTTTCGAAAAAATGTACTCACTTCAAGACTAAATCACGACACCTATTTTGCATCGGAGGGAGTACGTGTTTTCAAATAATTTATATATTTAAAAAATCACAAGATTGAAAATAGTTTTGTTTCACTAAATATTTGGTTTTCTCAGAAAAGATCTCGTTTGAAAATTCCAATTATTTAGATATCAAAGATCGTTTTTCCAGTGGCAAGGCAGTAGCGCTCACTTTGAGGAGGTGCCGAGTTCAATCCCTGGCACCAAACTTTTTTAAGAAATTTATGGCGCTGGAGTTGGCTCTCAAACATTCGCGCTGCATATCTAGACCTACTAATAAAGGAAGGTGATATTCTTGGTTTGGTCCATGATGAACTCATGATATTTTGCACGAAACCCTATGATTTTTCTGATGCTAAGCCATGCCGCAAGACCTGCACACACGGTGTTCATTCTCAACTCGATGTTTGACATTAACATGAAGATCCATGGGGTGGCTCCATATCTTCTTCATCTTGTATTATTGGAGGGGACGATGTTGGGTTCGGGAGGAGGGAGGCAGAGGGACAACATTGGGAGTTGGCCGGTGCCAGGCGACTCTCAAAGGTAATTTTGTCGGTGGTGGCATGGGCTTTGGGCATGAGAATGTTGACTAATGGTGGTGAGCGCGAGTAGGTTAGGTCCTTGCCCACCACTGCTACCACATCATCCTTTGTTGTGGCCCCCTCCTCGGCATCCTCCTTCCACCTATGGTGGGATCAAGCTGTTGTAGGTAGCCGTCATTGTGACCCCGGAAAGCTCGACAGCCGGCGCTCGAGCCCCACATCCCCGAGCTCGATGGGCTCCCCAGCCACCGGGTGACTGAGGTCATCACCATGGTCCTCGAGCTACGCAACTATTGTTTGAGTTGACCATGCATGGGCAGCACTAAGTACATCTGTCGTCACCGACACATACACCGCCACACCATCTCATGGCCCTGGGTGCCCCATCACAGGAAGAGCAGTGCCATCGTGTGTTTTATCACATCTGGGAAGAGGCGGGCACGGGATCCGCGATTACTGTGAAGTCACCCGTGTGTTCTGCTGAGACATCGATGTAAGTCTCTTGGTGCGTGCGTTGTCTGGTGCTTGTGTCGTATGGTGTTCACATGTCAAAGTTGTGCGGGCATGGAGCAGTAAGGGAGAACCATCTCCTTGAAAATGTTCATGAATTTTAAAAAAGTGTTTTCCATAATTTGTTCAAACCGAAAAAAATCCATTCTCAAATTTTATTGCCAAAAATTCAATGAATGTTCGCTTTTTCGAACGATGTTCAAAGTTTTTTTTTAAAATCATGCTTCTAAAAAATTGTTCCTATTTTTTAAAAAAATCACAAATTCAAAAGAAGTTTATGATTTCAAAAAAAAATTGAAAAAATCTTTGTTTTTTCCAAGTTTTCTTCGTAGTTTCAAATTTGTTCAGAAGTTCAAAAAATGTTCCTGTTCTGATGATTTGTTCATAAATTCAAAATATGTTCGCAATTTTTAAAAAATGTTTGAATTTTACAAATTTTGCTCAGAGTTTCAAAAATTGTTCATAGATGCAAAAAATGTTCCCCTTTTCCAAAAATATTCAAGTATTCTAAAACGTTTGTGTTTCAAATTTGTTAAAAAATCTCCCCCTTTTCAAGAATTGTTCAAGAATAAAAATGATCGAGTTTTCCGAAAAAATGCACTCACTTCAAGACTAAAATCACGGCACTTATTTTGCATCGGAAGGAGTACGGCTTTCAAATAAATTTTCTATATTTGGAAATCACAAAATTGTAAATACTTTTGTTTCAATAAATATTCACTTTTCTCAAAAGGATCTCGTTTTAAAATTCCAATTATTTAGTCATCAAGAACCGTTTTTCCAGTGGCAAGGCAACAGCGCTCACTTCAAAGAGGTGCCGAGTTCAATCCCTCGCGCCAAACTTTTTTAAAAAAATTATGCCGCGGGAGTTGGTTCTTAAATGTTTGCGCTGCATATCTAGACCTCTTAATAAAGAAAGGTGATATTCTTGGTTTGGTCTGTCATGAACTCATGATATTTTGCAGGAAACCCATTGATTTTTCTGATGCTAAGTGATGTCGTAAGACTCGCGCACACGGTGGTGTTCTCGACTCGATGTTTGGCATTAACATGAAGATCTGTGGATTGGGTCCATCTCTTCTTCCTCCTATATCATCGGAGGGGACAGCGTTGGGTTGGGGAGGAGGGGCAGAGGGGCGGCATTGGGAGTTGGTCGGTGTCAGACGACTCTCAAAGGCGGTGTTGTCGGCGGTGGCATGGGCTTTAGGCATGAGAATGTTGACTGATGGTGGTGAGTGCGAGCAGGTTGGGTCCTTGCCTGCCACTTCTACCACCTCATCCTCTATTGTCGCTCCCTCCTCAGAATCCTCCTTCCACCTGTGGCGGAATCATGCTATTGTAGGTGGCCGTCATTGTGGCCTGGGCAAGCTCGTCGGCCGACGCCAGAGCCCCATGATACGTCTCCATCGTATCTACTTTTCCAAACTCTTTTACCCTTATTTTGGACTCTAACTTGCATGTTGAATGAAACTGACCTGGACTGACGTTGTTTTCAGCAGAATTGCCATGGTCTCATTTTTGTGCACAAAAAAGTTCTCGGATTGACCTGAAAATTTACGGAGAATATTTTTGGAATATATAAAAAATATTGGCGAAAGAATCAACCAGAGGGGGTCCACCCATTGGCCACAAGCCTGGGGCGCTAATACGTCTCCAACGTATCTATAATTTATGAAGTATTCAGTCCGTTATATTATCATTCTTGGATGTTTTACAACAATTTTATAGCAACTTTGTATCATTTTTTTGGGACTAACCTATTGACCCAGTGCCAGTTGCTATTTTTGTTTGTTTTTTATATCGCAGGAAATTAATATCAAACGGAGTCCAAACACCGCGAAACTTTTTGTGGATTTTTTATGGACCAGAAGACATCCAGTGGGCCAGAGAAGCACCTGGGGGGTGCCCCAAGAGGGGCACAACCCACTAGGGGGCGCCCAGGTGGGTTGTGCCCACCTTGGTGGCTCCCGCACCCCCTATTTACCCTATAAATTCCCAGTTATTCCAAAAACCCTAGGGGTTAACCTAGATCAGAAGTTCCGCCGCCGCAGGCCTCTATAGCCACTGAAAACCAATCTAGACCCCATTCCGGCACCCTGCAGGATGGGGGGATCATCTCCGGTGGCCATCTTCATCATGCCGGCGGCCACCACGATGAGAAGGGAGTAGTCCACCCTCGGGGCTGAGGGTTTGTACCAGTAGCTATGTGTTTAATCTCTCTCTCTCTCTCTCTCTCTCTCTCTCTCTCTCTTTCGTGTTCTTGAGATATCACGATCTTGATGTATCGCGGGCTTTGTTAATATAGTCGGATCATATGGTGTTTTCCCCTCTCTATCTTGTTGTGATGAATTGAGTTTTCCCTTTGAGATTTCGTTTTATCGGATTGAATACTTTTATGGATTTGAGAGCACTTGATATATGTCTTGCATATGAATACTCATGGTGACAATGGGGTATCATATTGATTCACTTGATATGTGTTTTGGCACTCAACTCGTGGATTCCTGAGGTGACATTGGGGTAATCTACGCATAGGGGTTGATCCACGTTCTTGTCTTTGTTTCTCTGGTAGAAATCTTGGGGCACTCTTTGAGGTTCTTTGTGTTGGATTGAGTATTATGAATATGAAATTATTTGGTGTTATTTTAGTACGAACTCTTGGATAGATCGATCGAAAGAATTGCTTTGAGGTGGTTTCGTACCCTACAAACAATTTCTTCTTATCTTCTCCACTAGATATGAACTTTGGAGTGATTCTTCATTGCACATTGAGGGATGGTTTTATGATCCAATTATATTAGCATTGTTGAGGGATTGCACTAGCAAAAGTATGGACCCTAGGCCTCATTTTCAAGCACTGCAATACCATTTGTACTCCATTTTATCAATTGCTACTTTGCTGTTTTTTATTGTTCTTATTGCAAAAATCAATATCTACTATACATATTACACTTGTATCACCATCTCTTCACTGAACTGGTGCATCTATACAAATTACCATTGTATTTGGTGTATTGGGGACACAATAGACTTTTTATTATTTGGTTGCAGGGTTGTTTGAGAGAGACTATCTTCATCCTACGCCTCCCACGGACTGATAAACCTTAGGTCATCCACTTGAGAGAAAATTGCTACTGTCCTACAAAACTCTACGCTTGGAGGCCCAACACGTGTGTACAAGAATAAAGTTGCGTAGTAAACATCAAACTCTTTTCTGGCGCCGTTGCCGGGGAGGTGAGTGCTTGAAGGTATATCTTTAGATCTCGTAATTGAAATTTTTAGTTTCTTGTTTTATCACTAGTTTGGTTTATAAAAATAAAACTACATAATAAATGTAATTAAGGTTGCATCATATTATTGATCATCTTTATAATATCTTTCTTGAAAATGATCAATCGGAAAATTGTGCTCAATTGTTAGAAGAAGTCAATAAAATGTTTGGCACAAAATATTTGAATGATGAGCATGATTGCATTGTTGTTATTATTAATTCTTTGAATATCCAAAATGCTAATGATTATTGCACTAGTCATGAGAAAAATGTTTCTTATAAGCATGCCAATTTTTGTGGAGTGCATAAAGTTTGTGAAGACGTGTCTTATAGGGAAGATAGCTTTTGTAAGAAGCATAAACATGATAGAACCAATTCTTTGCTCAAAGCGATAGATGAATTCACTACAAAAGTATGTTCTCTTTGTCCTATTACTTGTGGTCTTGGCAATAAAGTTGGTCACCTTAATTTCCAATGCATGCTTTTGCATGATCTAATCGTGTCCAAATATTGCAATAACTTGATCACCCTTGAACTTTATAATGAGCTTTGTCTATTTTTGGGGAGTGAAGAATTGACACATAAAAATAGTTGGTTTGAAGTATTCATTCTCACGAATGACATGTTTGAGAATTTATTTGCTGCAATTAATGTTTGTCCCAAGCTTGGGGATGCTATGCTTAATGAAGATGATATTTTTAGCCCCCCTACTTTTAATGATCAAAATTGCTATGATGATTGCATGCCTCCTATCTATGATGAGAACAAAGTTGCTACTTATGATGATTATTGTGATGATACTTATGTTATAAAAAATAGTGATGATTATATTTATAAAACTTGTCATGGTTATGATTACTCTTTTCCTGAACATTACTCTTTTAATGTGGAAACAATTTATAGTATTCCAGTTTCATATGACACTCCCACCATTGTGAATGAGAAGAATTTTTCTTGTGTGGAGAGTAATAAAATTTCTATGC
This sequence comes from Triticum dicoccoides, assembly GCF_002162155.2. Classification (NCBI taxonomy): domain Eukaryota; kingdom Viridiplantae; phylum Streptophyta; class Magnoliopsida; order Poales; family Poaceae; genus Triticum; species Triticum dicoccoides. The sequence goes on along the minus strand of NC_041384.1, from coordinate 132,479,186 downwards.
TTGTGGATCATGAAAAGAATGTTTTATGTGATGGTTATATTGATGAATCTATTCATGATGCTACTGAAAATTATTATGAGAGAGGAACTTATGATTCATGATGCTCTTGTTATGTTTCAATCCTTATCTTTTATGCGAGCATCATTGAACTCATCATGCCTAGCTAAAAGGCATTAAAGAAAAGCGCTTGTTGGGAGACAACACAACACATTTACCTACTGTTTTGTGTGTTCACATGATTAGAATACTGTAGTAATCATGTTTTATTGATTTTGTTTCAATAAAGTGCCAAGTAAAGCCTTTGGGATAGTGTGGATGATAGTTGACTTGAATCTGTGCAGAAACAGAAACTTTTGTGTCTAGTGCAGAAATTCTAATATTTTACTGGAACATGGAAAAATTCTGAATTTTTTACAGGTGATAGATATACAAATTCTCTATGTTGTCCTAATTTTTCAGAATTTTTGGAGTCGCAGAAATATGGTTGGAGTACAGATTACTACAGATTGTTCTGTTTTTTTATATATTCCATTTTCAATGCATAGTTTGCTTGTTTTCTAGTTTCTATAGATTATATTGCTCAATATAAATTATGGAAATGATATACTACAGTAGGCATTATGTGGAAACAATTATGAATCTTGTCTTTGATAGTACCAAAGTGAAATGGTTTGCTCTATATCATACTAACCTATCTCACGAAGTTCCGTTAAGTTTTGTATGATTGAAGTTTTCAAGTTTATGGTGAGATGTTGATATGAGGAGAATAAGGAGTGACAAGACCCTAAGCTTCGGGATTCCCAAGGCAACCCAAGGTAATATTCAAGGAAGATCCAAGCAACTAGGCTTGGGATGCCCCGGAAGGCATCCCCTCTTTCGTCTCCAACATTATCGGTAACCCCACTTGAAGATATGTTTTCATTCATCGCATGATATGTGTTTTTCTTGGAGCGTCAATTTATTTTGTTAGGATTTTCTTGCTGTTATTTATAATAATGTTTTGCATCTTTTATTTCAATAAAAATGGCAATGATAGCCTTTACTATGCTTATTTTGCATGTCTACATGTTGCTGTTTGAAAATAGAAGGTTTATCGTTGTTGCAAAAGTTTTCTAGAAAAGTAAGAATGTGATAAAATGTTGAAATGTTTTGCACAATAATCTCTGATAAATTTTCTACAGTGTTTTAAAATTTCATAATTTTTTTGAGTTGAATATGTATTGAGAATCTTGCATTCTTTACAAACTGTACTGTTTTGGCAGATTGCTGTTATGTTTGCATTGTTTGCATATGTTTGCTTGTTTAATGAGTCTATTTGAGGATAGGAGTATTTAATATGGAGAGGAATTTAGTATGAAATGTTGAATAATAATTTTAGTTATTTTCTACAGTAGAGAATGATAAGGCTTTTGCATTGGTTTATACTAACTTATCTCACGAGTTCTTGTTGAGTTTTGTGTGGATGAAGTTTTTAAGATTTAGGGAAACATGATATAAAAGGAATTAAGGATACACAAAAGCTCAAGCTTGCGGATGCCCAAGGCATCCCAAGATAATATTTCAAGAAGTCTCAAGCATCTATGCTTGGGGATGCCCCTGTAGGCATCCCACGTTTCTTCTTCAACAATTATCGGTTAGTATCGGTTGAGCCTAAGTTTTTGCTTTTCTTCACATGCTGTGTGCTATTATTGGAATGTCATTTTGTTTTGTTTTGCTTGCTGTTTTAATAAAATTCTTAGATCTGAAAAACAATTTAAATAAAAGAGAGTCCTCAATTAGCTACCCGTTTACTTAACTACTCGTTTGATCTTCACTTATATCTTTTTGGAGTAGCTTGTCATTTACTCTTGTGCTTCACTGTTATCCTACGAGTAAATTGTTGAATAAATTGAATATAATGAAGCTAAAACTATATGTTCATATCATGCCTAGTGGTAGCTTCACATTGGGTTTAGAAAGTGAAATCTTTTGAAGCTTGCCAATCACAATATTGGTCATACAAGCAATTCACGAACGATTAGTAGAAGGAAGAGAACCTTCACATGCAAATACACTATCTTGGAAATCTTTTGTGATTGTGAGCCCCCATCAAAATATTATATGCCAAAATTGTTGACGTTGGACAAGGAACACAATGTAATGGTTTATGTTTGTTCATATTCGCATAGAAGTTATATTGTCATAGATCCTTCAACATGTGGTGCTTGCCCCCCGTCTTTGCTAGCCAAAAATTCCGCACCAAGTAGAGATACTACTTGTGCATCCAAAAACCCTTAAACCCAAATCTTATCTTCAAGAGTCCACCATACCCACCTAAGGATTGAGCAAGATCCTTCAAGTAAGTTGTCATCATGCAATAAGGCAATAAAAATTGCTTCTAAAAGTGTTAGATCATTTAGTGTAAGAGAAAATTGAGCGTTGTAAGAACTTGTGATGGCAAAGAATAAAAGCGACAGATTGCATAATAAAGATTGCTATCATAAGGGGCAATATAATGTGGCGTTCTTTTGCACTAAGGGATTGAGCATACAAACAAATAAGCGTATGGCAACCTCTGCTTCCCTCTTTGAAGGGCCTATATTTTACTTTTCAGGATTTACTTTTATGCAAAGAGTCAAAGTTTTTCTCTCTATTCCTTTTTATTTTTCTCTTTTGGCAAGCATCACGTGGTGAGGAAAGATCTAGCCACATATATCAGTTGGATATGGGTAGCATGAGTTATTATTGTTGACACCACCCTTGAGGTGAATACGTTGGGAGGCGAAATTATAAGCCCCTATCTTTCTGCGTGTCCGATTGAAACGTTTTGCTCATGTATATGCGGTGAGTGTCAGAAATCATAGAATACTATATGATTGTTGAGTATGTGGAGCTCTTACTTAAACTCTATTGAATAAGTTGAATTGCAATTGCTTGGTGACTGAAAACATAGGTTGTTGAGTTTCAAGAGAATTCATTGTTTGAACCTTAACATGTGAATTGGTTGCTACTTTAACATGAGAAATTTTATGAGAAAGAATTGTTGTTATGATGCTAGAAAAAGTGATTGAAATTGTCATTGATCAAACTTGTGCACTTTGCTATCATTCACACTTCATAAATTATTTCTTTTATCATTTACCTACTCAAGGACAAGTAGGAAATTAAGCTTGGGGATGCTGCTACGTCTCCAACGTATCTATAATTTATGAAGTATTCATGCCGTTATATTACCATTATTGGATGTTTTACAATAATTTTATAGCAACTTTATATCATTTTTTGGGACTAACCTGTTGACCCAGTGCCCGGTGCCAGTTGCTGTTTTTTGCTTGTTTTTTACATCGCAGGAAATCAATAACAAACGGAGTCCAAACACCGCAAATTTTTGTGTGCATTTTTCATGGACCAGAAGACATCTAGTGGGCCAGAGAAGCGCCGGGGGGGGGGGTGCTCCGAGGGGGGCACAACCCACCAGGGCATGCCTAGGTGGGTTGTGCCCACCTCGGTGGCCTCCAGCACCCCCTCTTTACCCCATAAATTCCCAAATATTGCAAAAACCCTAGGGGTTAACCTAGATGAGAAGTTCCACTGCCGTGGGCCACTGTAGCCACTGAAAACCAATCTAGACCCCGTTCCGGCACCCTGCCGGAGGGGGAATCATCTCTAGTGGCCATCATCATCATCCTGGGGGCCACCACAATGAGGAGGGAGTGGTCCACCCTTGGGGTTGAGGGTTTGTACCAATAGCTATGTGTTTAATCTCTCTCTCTCTCTCTCTCTCTCTCGTGTTCTTGAGATGTCATGATCTTGATGTATCGTGGGCTTTGCTAATATAGTCGGATCATATGGTGTTTTCCCCTCTCTATATTGTTGTGATGAATTGAGTTTTCCCTTTGAGATTTAGTTTTATTGGATTGAATACTTTTATCAATTTGAGAGCACTTGATATATGTCTTGCATATGAATACTCGTGGTGACAATGGGGTATCATATTGATTCACTTGATATGTGTTTTTGCACTCAACTCGCGGATTCCCGAGGTGACATTGGGGTAATCTACGCATATGGGTTGATACACGTTCTTGTTTTTGTTTCTCCGGTAGAAATCTTGGGGCACTCTTTTGAGGTTCTTTGTGTTGGATTGAGTATTACGATTGAAATTATTTGGTGTTATTTTAGTACGAACTCTCGGATAGATCGATCGTAAAGAATAGCTTCGAGGCGGTTTCGTACCCTACAAACGATTACTTCTTATGTTCTTCGCTAGATAGGAACTTTGGAGTGATTCTTCATCGCACGTTGAGGGATGGTTATATGATCCAATTATATTAGCATTGTTGAGAGATTGCACTAGCGAAAGTACGGACCCTAGGCCTCATTTTCAAGCATTGTAATACCGTTTGTACTCCGTTTTATCAATTGCTACCTTGCTGTTTTTTTATTGTTGTTATTACAAAAAATCAATATCTACTATCCATATTACACTTGTATCTCTCCGCCGAACTAGTGCACCTATACAAATTACCATTGTATTTGGTGTGTTGGGGACACAAGAGACTTTTATTATTTGGTTGCAAGGTTGTTTGAGAGAGACTATCTTCATCCTATGCCCCCCACGGATTGATAAACCTTAGGTCATCCACTTGAGGGAAAATTGCTATTGTCCTACAAAACTATGCGCTTGGAGGCCCAACACGTGTCTACAAGAATAAAGTTGCGTAGTAGACATCAGGCGCCCCCCGGGGCACGCTTAGGTGGCTTATGGGCCCCCTGGACCTCCTTCGACCCTAATTCCAATGCTATATATTCACATCTGGAGAGAGAAAATTAGAGAAGGATTCATTGCGTTTTACGATACAGAGCCGCTGCCACCGCCTCATGTTCTTCATCCGGGGGGCTGATCTAGAGCCCGTTCGGGGTTCTGGAGAGGGGGCTTCGTCGCCATCATCATCACCAACCTTCCCCCATTACCAATTTCATGATGATCACCATCGGGAGAGAGTAATTCCATCGTAGGCTTGCTGGACGGTGATGGGTTGGACGAGATTTATCATGTAATCTAGTTAGTTTTATTAGGGTTTGATCCCTAGTATCCACTATGTTCTGATATTGACGCTGCTATGACTTTGCTATGCTTAATGCTTGTCACTAGGGCCCGAGTGCCATGATTTTAGATCTGAACCTATTATGTTTTCATGAATATATTTGTGCTCTTGATCCTATCTTACAAGTTGTAGACACCTATTATGAGTTATGATCAGCATACCCCAAGGTGACAATAATTGGGATTCTTTCCGGTGATTACCGTAGTTTGAGGAGTTCATGTATTCACTAAGTGCTAATGCTTTGGTCCAGTTCTCTATTAAAAGGAGGCCTTAATATCCCTTTGTTTCCATTAGGACCCCGATGCCATGGGAGGGTAGGACAAAAGATGACATGCAAGTTCTTTTCCTTGAGCACGTATGACTATATTCGGAATACATGCCTACATTATATTGATGAATTGGAGCTAGTTCCGTGTCACCCTAGGTTATAACTGTTGCATGATGAATGACATCTGACATAATTATCCATCATTGGTCTATTGCCTATGAGCTTTTCACATATTGATCTTTGCTAAGTTACTTTTTCGTTGTTACTGTTACGATCATTACAAAATTGCTACTGTTACTTCTGTCACCGTTACCGTTATTTCCGTACTACTTTGCTACTAAAAGCTTTGCTGCAGATATTAAGTCTTTTAGGTGTGGTTGAATTGACAACTCAGCTGCTAATACTTGGGAATATTCTTTGGCTCCCCTTGTCGAATCAATAAATTTGGGTTGAATACTCTACCCTTGAAAACGGTTGCGATCCCCTATACTTGTGGGTTATCAAGACCTTTTTTGGCGCCGTTGCCGGGGAACACAACTCTATTCTCTAAGTCACTTGGGATTTATATCTGTTGATCACTATGAGGAATCTCAAAGACAACAAAACCAATATTTTTTTCCTCGACTACACTACAAAAAAAGACACATCCGTGACATTTTGGGCCGAACGAATTTTTTTTCTGTCATGCTTATGACACTTCTATGACGAAAATTGTGACATAACCCGGTATCATCATAGATGTGGTGGGATCGTACTTCTATGACAAAAAATCATGACAGAAAATGGGTTTTTCGTCCTGGACGGGCCGGAGACGCAGCTGCATGACATTCTTTGGGCCGTGCATGACAGAAAAAAACATGGTAGAAGCGACGACGAGGAAAATATCGGGGAGTTCCTGGTTACGGTGGGTGATCGGGTCCGAGCAACGCATGGAGGTTTGCGCGTTTCTCTCATACACGTGCGCGCATGTGTGCGAGGCGTTGCGCTCTAACTGAACCCGAGCGAGGCGTTGGGCTCTAACTGAACCCAAGCGGTTGCATTAGCTACGTTACTGAACCTCGATCGATCCCTTGCTATTAACTGAACCCAAGTGATTCCTTCGCTACTGCTGTTAACTGAAGCCGATCGATGCTGCCTCTTGATGAACAGTGAGTGTTGTTGGGGGGGGGGTCGGATGAACAGTTCCCGATGGGGGTTGGATGAACAGGACCCCGTGGTAGTAGATGCCATTCCCGCTAGATGAACATGACCCCGATAGAGCCGGTTTGGAGTGGATGAAAAGGACCCCGTGAGGGCTGGATGAACAGGACCTCGTGGAGGGCTAGTTGAACAGTAGCCGGTGGAGGGCCGGATGAACAATAGCCCATGGAGGGGTGCTTGAACTGGACCCCGTGGAGAGGGACGGTGGAGGAGCGGTGGAGGCTGGATGAACAGGAGCTCGTGGATGAACAGTCACAGGTGGAGACTGGAGGAGGTCAACGGTGGATGAACAGTAGCCCGTGGAGGCTGGAGGAGGTCGACGGTGGATATGAACAATATCCCGTGGAGTCCCGTTTTGCGGTACGCTACACCCCTCCTGATGAACATGACCCTCGTTTCAACCGTAGCGCTCCAACACAAGTCCGTTTCCTTTGTTGTGCGGTACGCCAGACCCCTCCTGATCAACAGAACCATGTTTCGATCGTAGTAGGTCCAAGAGAAGTCTGTTGCCTCCGTTTTGTGGTACGCTAGACCCCTTCCGATGAACAGGGTCCCGTTTTGACAGTGGCCGGTCGAACACAAGGCCGTTTCCTCCGTTATGCGGTACGCCAGGCTTCATTTCGACCGGTTGTTCCGTCCAAGCCGGTTGGCTCCCGATGTACACGATGACTATGCAGTTCTCCGTTCTGACCCAGCCATGTACACGAGCCCTAGCCATAAGTATGCATGAGTAGGCATTCGAGACCCTGCCCGTATGTACGTATGTGGCCGTATTTACTTTCTTGCACCCTAGCTGTACGCACGTGTACATGCTATGTGCGCGCCTCTACTACAACACATGCGAGCCTATACTATGACACGTGCCCTTCCTTACACGACCACGGTTCATCGCTGCAGCCTGCAGACAGACCGATCGTATGTAAATACACGTTCGCGACCAGAATGACAATGCTACGTACGCTTCGACCAGGTGGGTCCTGACTGTCATGCACTTCCTTGCATGCGAAGATGTAGCTGGTGGGTCCCAGCAGTTAGGGGGGAAACGGTTTTTTGCGAAATACGGTGGCCCGTCTGGTGGGTCCTGCTGTCAGGTGGAGGAATCATTATTTTTCGCGTAATAAGAAGGCACTTCCTTGCTGCGGCCGTGGACCCAGCTGTCAGCCTCTCCATGTATAGTACTCTTCCGACGGAAGTCGTTCGTTGACCACACTGAACATGTCGCGCCGAGAGCACCAACGCGGTGGACGACGGTGAGGCCTAGGAAGGGGACGACGCGGAGCCGGGGAAGCCGCTGAAGTGGATGCCCACGCGAAGAGGAGTACGAGGGTTCACTGGTTCGGCTTCGGTGTGAGGCTGCCATCGCCGCAGAATAACAGGGGGTGTGGGTGAGTAGAGGGATGGCCTGGCCAGCGGTGGGAGTAGTAGGGGGCGGTGAGGCCTCCGAGGCAGCACAGCCGGCCATGGGAGGCAGGAGCAGCTGGCACGACCGGTGCTGGTTTGGGCGGCTGGAGCAAGAAGACCAGAGGTTGAAGAAGCACTACGACCGTTGGATGGACATCATACGGTCACTAGAGCTAGAATCGTTCATATTGACTAAGTTGACAAAGCCCTCCGTCCGCGTCAACTTAGTAGGCCCACAAGTAAGCCTCCCATATGGTGGGTCCCAGCTAGCAGGGGGAGTATTCATTTTTTGTGCGTAATATGGAGGCACTTCCTTGCGTGCGAAGGTATAGCCGGTGGGTTCGAGCTGTCAGCGAGGGCAACTTTTTTTCACGAAATACAGAGGCCCTTCCGATGGGTCCCAGATGTCAGGTGGAGGAATCATTATTTTGCATGTAATAAGGAGGCATTTCCTTGTGTGTGGCTGTGGACCCAGCTGTCAGCCTCTCCATGTACAATCCACTTCCGATGGATGTCGTTCGTTGACCACGTTGACCACGCCGCGCCGAGAGCACCAAGGCGGTGGAAAACGGCGAGGCCTACGAAGGGAATGACATGGAGCTGGGGAAGACACGATAGTGGCTGCCCCATGCGGCGGGGAGTACAAGGGTTGATTGGTTCGGCTACCGTCGCCGAAAAATAATAGAAGGTGTGGGTAAGTAGAGGGATAGCCAGGCCAGCGATGCGAGTATGGTGGGGCCATGATGCCTGCCCGGCAGCACAGCCGACCATGGGAGGCGGGAGCAGGCGGTTCCGCCGGTGCTGGTTTGGGTGGCTGGAGCAGGAAGATCAGATACTGAAGAAGTACGATTGCCGTTAGATTGACATCTAACGATCTGACGCTGGTAGAGTCGATTGTTGACTAAGTTTCTTTTTTTGAGAAACCTTGTGTTCGCATGAACTTAGTGGGCCCACAGGTCAGCCTCCAAATCTTTGGCAGACAACATATATCCCATTTGCTATTTGTTTAATAATTTGCAGCACATTTGCTAATTCTTAAGTAATTTATTACAGCCCATTTTCTGCCCAGGACCACAGTCAAAAATTTCAGCCTTATTTTGCATATTTCGGTGAAGTCCAAACTGTTGTAATCCTGAAATGATAAACAATTATTTTAAGAACTTATTGATTTGCCAAAAAAATCCTTTTGTTTTTGTAAGCAAATAAGACATGGGACAATTGAGTTGGATTAAGGGAAAACCAGTGGTAAAAAGATCAGCGCTGGGAGGGAAAACAACAACAAAAATAAGGATGTAAATACGAAAAGGGAACTTTATGTATTTTCAATATAATGATACGTGTATATGAACTAGTAAAACTATAGGTAGAGACTAGAAAACGGAAGTAGGACATGACGTTTCAAGAGGAATATAGAACTGGGTTGTGTGTTTGATTTAGTGAAAAACTGCCTGCGGATGTTCTAAAACAAATTATAACTAACGCTGGCAGGCTAGAGGCCAGTAGATACCTGCTGGATCTTTGTGCCCCGTTGTCGTCATGAGCTGAGCCTGTTAAAAACAAAACCAAGCCTGGGCAGTCTACAGCCAGTTGAAACTTGCTCGACCTAAAAAAACAATATACCTGCTCAATAAACGAGAGAATTTTGCAAGTACAGACTGATAACTGGGATCCAATAGGTATATTGTTCTTTCATCGTGATAATAAGTGCATGCACTTGTTTTGAAAAATTTAGAGAACTGGGAATTCGAATGACAGGTGCTTATGCTACCCATCAAATAAAAATCAGGTGCCTGAAAATTCATTTCGAAACAAATGATTCAGCTTTATATCCACATCGACCCTCGGCATGATGGTTGGAAGCAAATGTCAAGTTCATACCGAAAGATCGTTAACAACAATACCAACTTGCGGACGACAAGGTAGTACAAATACCAATACCAAACTAACTTATAATCTTTTTAGTCCTGGCCCTAGTGTTCGTTTGGTAGAAAATATTGCAGAGGACTAGCTCCCGCTCCTTCTCTTGCTCCAGGTCCCCGAGGTGGTACTCGTGTATCATCAAGTTGGTCCTATGCTGGTTGAAGTTCTTGTTGGTGTGTAGCACTAGAGCCTTTTTGTTGCCCGTCTGCCGGTCGTTAACCATCACCGACAAGGTATTGCCGGTCTTGTGCCACATCGCATGCATGTCACACTCCGACTATATCTTGCGACGCGTCCACGTGTCCCTTTTGAACGCCCTGGAGTTGCGCTGGAAGAAATGCTTGCCTAGGCCACTCAGTGTGATACCTACAGTATTGTCGAATATAGGTTTTAGTGTATGTAGTTGGCATTTTCATAACATCTTTGGAAGGTTGCAGTCACTTGTTTCACTTTTTATTAACTGTCAAATTATAATTCCTTCACTAGGTCTGCGTCTAAAAAGAAAAATAGAGCTATAAACAAAGGAATATGTTTGTGCAAGTAGACGGCCGATCGGTGTCTTACCTGGAAGTTTCTTAGGATGGGTGTAGCATATGCCGTGCTCGCTGTCGATGGTTGGTATGAACAAATCGATGAGAGGGTGAGATCTCATGATGTCAGCACTCACTTTGGCCTCAAGGTGCTCGATCAGCTCCTGATCCGTGGGATCGAACTTGACACCAGCCGGCAGCACCGGCCAATTCTTCTTGGACTTGCATCGGTTAATTCCAGTTATATGGTACTCAATGTATGATCAATCGACTGTTTTAAGTGAATGATGAAAGATTTCGACAGATAAGTGGTACTCCAAATATGAAGTCCACAATACCCGAACACGCCGCTGGGACTCTTGTGTCACCTCACGCGCAGCGTGTTGTCACGTGATACGTCTCCAACGTATATACTTTTCCTAAAGCTTTTCCTCTTGTTTTGGACTCTAATTTGCATGATTTGAATGAAACTAACCCCGGACTGACGCTGTTTTGAGTAGAACTACCATGGTGTTCTTTTTGTGCAGAAATAAAAGTTCTTGGAATGGAACGAAACTTTGCGAGGAATTTTTATACAATAAATAAGAATTTATGGAGCCAAGACCTACCGGAGAGGGGCACCTGGGTGGGCACAACCTACTAGGGCGCGCCCAAGTGGGTTTCCCCCACCTGGTGGCCCCGCAGACCCTGAAACCGATGCTATAGAAAAATCAAGGAGAAAAAATTACCGCGATCCATGAGACGGAGACGTCGTCACCTCCTGTTCTTCATCGGGAGGCCAGATCTGGAGTCCGTTTGGGGCCCCGGAGAGGGGGATCTTCGTTCTTTGTCATCACCAACCCTTCTCCATCGCTAATTCCATGATGATCCCCACCGGGAGTGAGTAATTCCTTCATAGGCTCGCTGGTCGGTGAGGAGTTGGATGAGATTCATCATGTAATCGAGTTAGTTTTGTTAGGGATTGATCCCTAGTATCCACTATGTTCTAAGATTGATGTTGCTATGACTTTGCCATGCTTAATGCTTGTCACTTTGGGCCCAGGTACCATGATTTTAGATCTAAACCGTTTATGTTATCACCATTATATCCATGTTCTAGATCCTATCTTGCAAGTTATAGTCACCTACTACGTGTTATGATACGACAACCCCGGAGTGACAGAAACCGGGACTTCTCCCGGTGATGATCGTAGTTTGAGGAGTTCATGTATTCACTATGTGTTAATGCTTTGTTCTGGTTCTCTATTAAAAGGATGCCTTAATATCCCTTAGTTTCCAATATGGACCCCGCTGCCATGGGAGGGTAGGACAAAAGATGTCATGCAAGTTCTTTCCATAAGCATGTATGACTACTTAGGGAATACATGCCTACATTATATTGACGAACTGGAGCTAGTGCCATATCGCCCTAGGTTATAACTATCTCATGATGAATATCATCCAACAAGTCACCGATCCAATGCCTACGAATTTATCTTATATTGTTCTTGCTAAGTTACTACTACTATCATCAATGTTACACTTGCTACAAAACTATTATCACTGTTACCATTACTTTTACTGCTGTCACTACTATCAAAACTATCATATTACTTTGCTACTAATTACTTGCTTTAGATAATTAATCTCCAGGTGTGGTTGAATTGACAACTCGGCTGCTAATACCATCAAATATTATTGGATCCCCTTGTGTCGAATCTATAAATTTGGGTTGAATACTCTACCCTCGAAAACTTTTGCTATCCCCTATACTTGTGGGTTATCAAGACCTTTTCTGGCACCGTTTCTGGGGAGCATACCTATATTTGTTGACTCACTTGGTATTATTATCAATTTATCACTATGAAGAATCTGAAGGATGCTAAGACTAAGATTTTTCCATCAAAGACGAGGGGAGGTAAGGAACTGCCATCCAGCTCCGCTTTAGATTCACCTTCTGTTATAAGTAAACTTGCAACACCACCACATGCTATCAATTCTAATATGTCGCAAGTTATTGATGATGCTACTTATGCTATGGATAATGCTTATGATGATGCTAGTACCTTTCTTGATAATGGTGATGTGCCACTTGGTGAATTTCTTGATGAACAAATTGCTAGAGTAATACAACATGATGTTGTTGAATCTGATGATGAGCTTGAAACTGAAACTCCTGGAACACCTGCTAGAACTAGTCTTATGAATTTCCTAAGTTACCGGAAGGTTATGTTATGAGTGAAGAAACAACTAGAGGTATTCTTGCTTGCAGAGATAGAGATGATCTAGAGAAATTATTATGCAAGTATAAAGAAAAATCTCTGAATGCTAGAATGAAATATGATCCTAAGTTTGCTACTTCACCTATCTTTATTGATGATAAGGATTTCGAATTCCCTGTCGACCCAGAGTTAATTACTTTGGTTGAATCTGATCCTTTCCATGGTTATGAAATTGAAACTATTGTGGCACATCTTACTAAGTTGAATGACATAGCCACCCTTTTTACTCATGATGAGAAAATCACTATTACTTTATTCTCAAATTATTTCCTTTCTCATTAAAGGGTGATGCTTAAGCTTGGTACAATACTCTTGCTCTTGGTTGTGTGCGTAGTCCCCGGGATATGATTTATTACTTCTCTGAAAAATATTTCCCTGCTCATAAGAAACAAGCTGCCTTGCAGGAAATATTTAACTTTGTTCAAATTAAAGAAGAGAGTCTCCCACAAGTTTGGCGGAGGCTTTGCCAGTTACTTAATGCTTTGCCTGATCATCCTCTTAAGAAAAATGAAATACTTGATATCTTCTATAATGGACTAACCGATGCTTCTAGGGACTTCCTGGATAGTTGTGCTGGTTGTATTTTTAGGGAATGAACTGTTGGACAAGCTGAAGAATTATTGAATAATGTATTTAAAAATTATGATGATTGGACTCTTCCCGAACCACCGCCTAAACCCACTCTGAAGAAGAGGGGTATATTATATCTCAGTCTTGAAGATATGCAAGAGGCAAAGAAATCTATGAAGGAAAAAGGTATTAAAGCTGAGGATGTTAAAAATTTACCTCCTATTGAAGAAATACATGGGCTTAATACACCACCACCTCCTAAGGTGGTAGAGGTAAATTCCCTTATGAAGTTCAATGATAATGACAATCCTCACAATATGCATCCTAGTCAATGCCTTTATGAGTTTGAAAACTACATTAGAAAACAAGATCACTTCAATGCAAGTGTTATGAAACATTTGAAATACAATTCTAATATGATTGTTCACTTGAGTGACTTGTTATTTAGAATATCAAATGATGTTAGAGGTGTTGGAAAGATTGCTTCTATGGTTCAAACTCAGTTGTAACAAGTTGCTAAATCACAAAGAGAATTGCTTGATGAAATGAATAATAATATACATGACTTTGCTGTTAGAGTTGCAACTAGAGGAGGTAAAATGACTCAGGAACCACTTTATCATGAGGGACACCCAAAAAGAATTGAACATGATTCACAAAGGAACAACACCACTACACCTAGTCCTTCTAAAAAGAAAAAGAAAAATGATAGGACTTTGCACACCTCTAGTGAACCTGAAATAGAAAAACCTCCTAATAATGATAATGAAACTTCTATCTCATATGCTGAAACTCAGTACGGTAATGAACACTCACCTAGTGATAATGAAAAAGATAACGCTGATGTTCATGAAAATACTCAACCATATAATAAAGAACTAGAAAATGATGTTGAGATAGAACCACCAGTTGATCTTGATAACCCACAACCTAAGAATAAAATGTATGATAAAAGAGACTTCATTGCTAGAAAACACGGTAAAGAAAGAGAAACCTGGGTTCAAAAACCTATGCCTTTTCCACCTAAGTCAGCTAAAAAGAATGATGATGAAGAATTTGAACGCTTTGCTGAAATGTTGAGGCCAGTCTATTTGCGTACTCGCTTGACTGATATCTTGAAAATGCCTCCTTATGCAAAGTATAAAGACATCATCACCAATAAGAGAAAAATACCGGAAGCTGAAATCTCCATGATGCTTACTAATTATACTTTTAAAGATGGAGTACCTAAAAAACTTGGAGATCCAGGAATACCAACTATACCTTGCTCTATCAAAAAGAATTATGTGAAAACTGCTTTGTGTGATTTAGGAGCTGGTGTTAGTGTTATGCCTTTCTCTTTACATAAAAGACTTGATTTGAATAAACTCACACCTACTGAAATATCTTTGCAAATGGCTAAGAAATCAACTGCCATACCTATCGGTATCTGTGAGGATGTGCCCGTTGTTGTTGTTGCAAATGTTACTATTTTGACTGACTTTTTTATACTTGAGATGCCCGAGGACGACAACATGTCGATTATCCTTGGTAGACCCTTCTTGAATACTACAGGGTCTATTATTGATTGCAATAAAAGCAAGGTCACTTTTCACATCAATGGTAATGAGCATACGGTGCACTTTCTGAAGAAACAATTCCAAGTGAATGGTATTAATGTTATTGAAAAATCTCCGACAATCACTATTGGAAGTTTTCAAATACCTCTACCTACTGTCGAAACGAAATATGAAATGCTTATTGTTGGGGACATTCATATCCCCATTGAGGTAACTTAGTGATTTACAGAAGTTCTTTGGTTTCATGCTAATCGAAAGTGGTTGTTAATAAGACTTGATCAACCTTATTAATGGATCATTTTTGAATGGTATGAAGTTGATGAATTTAGTAAGTACTACCTTCTGTCCCTACTTTTTGTTCTCGCTTTTTATTAGTGAAATAAAATAAAGTGCCATGTTTTGTCTGTTTTTTGAATTTCCCGTGCAATAAAAAAATGACCCCAAAATAGAAGTTCTTAGAATGCCCTGAAAATTTAATACGATTTTTTCTGAATATTTCTGATTTTCAGGTGCAAATAATATTAGAGGGAGGTGCACCGGGTGGGCACAACCCACCTGGACGCGTCAGGACCCCCAGGCGCGCCCTGGTGGGTTGTGGTCCCCACGTGGGCCCCCTCACTTATCTCTTTACACCACATCATCACCCACCTCTAGAAAAAATTCCCCATAGCCCCCCCTCTCTCTCGTGTTCTTGCTCTCAAGCCCGCGGATTTCGATCTCTTTGCTCGAAGCTTCATTCCCGAAACTGTTTCGGGGGATTGTTGCTTGGTATGTGACTCCACCGTTTGTCCAATTAGTTTTTTTAGTGGTTTATATTTTGAATAATTAGCTACTCTTGGTGCTGCTGTAGATGAGCTTGCAAGTCGAATTCTTAGTGTTCTAAGTAGTTTGAATGCTTGCTATGGCCTCTATGTATCCCTATGAGTAGTTGCTATCAATCTTATAAAGTTTTGTTGATAAATTTTTGTCACTCAAAATTTTTCAGAAAATTGTACGTGAACACGATGAACCTTTTTGGAAGGAGTTCTTCGAGGAGGAAATCCTCAGGGGCATCTTCTAGTGACTTGTAACACCCTCGATGCGGCTATATCTCCCACGTGTTGAAGCACGACTTAGAGGCATAACCGCATTGAAAGCAATGTCGCAAGTGAGGTAATGTTCACACAACCCATGTAATACATAAGGGAAAGAGATACATAGTTGGCTTACAATTGCTACTTCACACAATACATGAATAAAGCATTACATCATCCAGATACAATCAAGGTCCGACTACGGAACCAAAATAAAAGAATACTACCCCAAATGCTACACAGATCCCCGATCGACCCCAACTGGGCTCCACTACTGATCAACTAGAACGAAACAACACAAAGGACAAGATCTTCATCGAGCTCCTCCTTGAGCTTGGTTGCGTCACCTGCTCGGTAACATCGGCACCTGCAAACTGGTTTTGGAAGTATTTGTGAGTCACGGGGACTCAGCAATCTCACACCCTCGCGATCAAGACTATTTAAGCTTATAGGAAGGGAAAAGGTATGAGGTGGCGCTGCAGCAAGCGACTAGCATATATGGTGGCTAACAAACGCAAATGAGAGCGAGAAGAGAAGGCAAAGCACGGTCGAGAAACTATGATCAAGAAGTGATCCTAGAACAACCCACGTCAAGCATAACTCCAACATCGTGTTCACTTCCCGGACTCCGCCGAGAAGAGACCATCACGGTTACACACGCGGTTGATGTATTTTAATTAAGATCAACTTCAGGTTTTCTACAACCGGACATTAACAAATTCCCATCTTCCCATAACCGCGGGCACGACTTTCGAAAGTTCAAATCCCTGCAGGGGTGTCCCAACTTAGCCCATCACAAGCTCTCACGGTCAACGAAGGATATTCCTTCTCCCAAGACAATTCAATCAGACTTGGCATCCCGGTTACAAGACATCCTCGACAATGGTAAAATAAGTCCAGCAACACCGCCCGAATGTGCCGACAAATCCCGATAGGAGCTGCACATATCTCGTTCTTAGGGCACACTCAGATGAGCGCTCCATACAAGTAAAACCAAACCTCGAGTTTCCCCGAGGGGGCGCTGCACAGGGCTCTAGCTTGGACCAACACTCAGAGGAGCACTGGCCCAGGGGGGGGGGTTTAAATAAAGATGACCCTTGAGTCTGCAGAAACCAAGGGAAAGAAAAGGCTAGGTGGCGAATGGTAAAACCAATGTTGGGCATTGCTGGAGGAATTTTATTCAAGGCGAACTGTCAAGGGGTTCCCATTATAACCCAACCATGTAAGGAATGCAAAATCCGGGAACATAACACCGATATGACGGAAACTAGGGCGGCAAGAGTGGAACAAAACACCAGGCATAAGGCCGAGCCTTCCACCCTTTACCAAGTATATAGATGCATTAATTAAATAAGATATATTGTGATATCCCAACAAAATATCCATGTTCCAAACATGGAACAAGCTCCAATCTTCACCTGCAACTAACAACGCTATAAGAGGGGCTGAGCAAAGCGGCAACATAGCCAAACAACGGTTTGCTAGGACAAGGTGGGTTGGAGGCTTGGCTTAACAATATGGGAGGCAGGATAAGCAAGTGGTAGGTATCGTAGCATAGGCATAGCAAAAGAGCAAGCATCTAGCAAGCAAAGATAGAAGTGATTTCGAGGGTATGGTCATCTTGCCTGAGATCCCGCAAGGAAGAAGAACGAGTCCATGAAGAAGACAAATGGAAAGAAAGCAAACAACATAGTAAACAACCATCACATAAACATGGTATGATATGCGGGATGCGGTATGCGGTGCATATGCATGATTTGGAAAGGAATGATTGAACCTGGCCTCAACTTGGAAATCCAAGAGTGCCAATGGAAAGGTGAGGTGATTTCGGTCGAAATCGATATAAAGATCACCGGAATCGGATGCACGGTTTGGAAATGGCAAGCAAAACAAATATGACACCGATCTGCGATTAACAGCACGAGGCCATCTAAATGCATCAAGAACAACATGCTACAGCACTCAAACATAGCAACAAAATACATGAAAGCGATCCACTCATGAAGCTTGACAAAAGATGAACACTGAGCTACGGCTAATTCACTCATTAACAGGTTCAAACAAGCATGGCAAAAGAGCAAAAGATAACAGGTTTCAGACTTAGTGAAATAAACAACATATCAGGAATTTATCATCAGGAAGTACACTTTAGAGCATGAAAAATACATGCTACAGGAACATATCATGGCAAAGCAAGGCATGGCATGAAGCTACTCTAAGCATATAACAAAAGTCCCTTAGTGACCATGAGCCAAAAGGGATCAGAAAATACAATTGCAAGCATGTGAACATAGCAAAAACATAAACAGATTCAGACTTGGTGAAAAACTGGAGCATGCAAAATAGTTAACAAGTAGGCATGTTTACGAGCTCGATGCACTCACTACAGAGCATGGCACGACAAACTAAGCATACACCCATCAAGAAGACATGGCATAGAATCTATACATGGCAAGAACAACAACATAGCATGTACGGATCAACAACAACAAGCTCGGCAAAATTGCTTAACATGTTAACAATCTGCCAGGAACATTTTATAGCAAAAGTAGAGCTCGATTGACTCAATCTAGCGTGCTCCATAATTGCAAACAAAGACATGGATGGATAGAGCACCACAATATTAACAAAACATCCTTACTGATCATCCTCAAAAGAGGCACGGATCACTAGGAAACAACATGAACATATGGCATAAAGACAAAACAGAACAAGGACTTGGTGAAATTCTAAGTCCCTGAAATCAGCATCAACGATTACGCTACTTTGCATGCTTGTGCTAGTCACCACGAAGATCACAAAAATACATGGCATACACCCCTGTAAAGATGACATGGCATATAACAAAACACATGTAGAGCTCAGGATCATAGCATGCACACATTAATCATGGCAAAAATGTGAAAAGGCCATTTGCTGAAACAGATCTGAAATATTTCTCACATAGCCCTCTTCCAATAGTATTTCGGGCATCAAGATGAGCTCAAATTGTAATGATGCAATGAGATGAAATGATGTACTCGCCGAGACGAACATTTTGATATGCTACACGCGCGAAACAGAGCCACGGGGATGAAGTTATGATGCGATGGATATGCTCAAAAATATTACAGGGAAAAAAGGACTTGGGCGAAATCGTACCCTCCAGATCTGGATCTAGGTCAACGAAGGCACGCATCCCGAGGTCAACTTCGACGAGGGAGGCTTTCTCCGGCGAGGGAGGCCTGCGGAGGAGGTCGGCGAGGAGCAGATCCGGCCCGGACCTCGCCGGATCCGGGCGCGGCGGCGGCGGGGAGGTGCGCTCCGGCCGGTGGCGTCGGGCGGCGGCGCACGGTCGTCGACGGGCGGCGGGGCAGCGCACGGCGTCGAGGCGGACGACGCCGGGGAACAGGGCAGCACGGTGGCGCGCGGGGCCCCATGCGGTCCAGGCGGCGGCGGCGTTCGGCCCGGGGCGGGCTGGCCTCGGGCCCCGGCGGGCCTGGCAGCGGGGAGGAGAGAGAGAAGGGCCGGCGCGGGTGAGGTGGCGGGTTGTGGTTGGCTCGGGCAGCGGCGATGCTGAGGTGGCGGCCGGCGATTGGCCGTGGTGAGGTGGCCGGCGGACATGTCCGGCGGCGGAGTGTACATGTCCGACGCGCGGAGGAGGAAGATCTAGGTTTAGACCCGGATTTCGGGGGAGATGCACATATATATAGGTAGAGGGAGCTAGGAAGCTCCAAATGAGGTGCGGTTTTCGGCCACGCGATCGTGATCGAACGACCGAGATGATGGAGGAGGTTTAGGTGGGGTTTTGGGCCACTTTGGAGGGGTGTTGGGCTGCAACACACATGAGGCCTTTTCGGTCCCTCGGTTAACCGTTGGAGTATCAAACGAAGTCCAAATGACACGAAACTTGACAGGCGGTCTACAGCTAGTAAACCAAGGCCGCATGACAATTCTTGGTCCAATCCGAAAACATTTAACACCCGCACACGAAAAGAGGTAGAAAAGGACACCGGGTGACATAGGAGCGCTGGATTGTAAAACGGACAACGGGGAAAATGTTCGGATGCATGAGAAGAACATGTATGCAAATGAAATGCACATGATGACATGATATGGAATGCATGACATGCAAGCAATGACAAGGCAACATGGCGAATAACTGGAGGACACCTGGCACATCGGTCTCGGGGCGTTACAACACTCCACCACTACGAGAGGATCTCGTCCCGAGATTTAGAATGACACATGAGGGAAAGGCGGAGGAGAAAGAGAAGAGGTAAAACTAAGTTGCTTCTTTGACAAACGAGTGAAACCAAAGAACCTTGAAAAGTTGAACAAATTGAAAGAAAGAATACAACAGAGATGAACGAAGTTGAAAACACTCCGTTAGGAAAAAGAACAAGCAAGAACAAATTCAAACAACACTCCGGTTGGAAAGATATGCAAGGCTTGATAAAATGAAGAACTTGAGCAAAATGGTACCACACTCCCGTTAAATGGATAGACATGAAAAGAACATGATCTTTGATGAAACGGGATGATGGTTGAAGAAAGCAATATCACAATGCCTTCGGAATGAAAGAATAGAAGTTGGATCGTCGGAACAAAAGAACGGAGAAGAAAACAACATCTTCTACCCTAAATGAGCTTGCAAAATCATCTTTAGGAGAAGGTTTGAATGGAGTTGTTGGAAAAACCACCAACAAAAAAGGATAAGCTTGATATGGGCTTATGGAGAACATCTCACAACTATGAGGTGAAATTCTGCCACTAACGGAAAATCAATAGATTGGACTGATATGAACAAGGAGATGAGAAGCTTATTTCACTGGAAGGATAAATGAAGAACTTGGTTCATATATAAGCACCATAAAAGTAAAATCCTTAGGGAAAGCTTCAGGTGAAATATAACCCAAGAATACTTCAATGAAGAGATTGATGGATTTAAGATATCTCATGCTTAACAACATGTGAATCATGAAACATGAACTTAAATTATCAAGAATGACATAATACCACCTCCGATGGTATGGAAGAAATAATTGCACTCCGGATTGCAAGATGAAGAATGCATGAGCTCCTCTGAAAAGAATCTAGATGAACACTTTGAGAAAGAATTAACTCCTTGATGAACCACCATGTAGGACCTTTATGAAGAACTCCGGTAACAAAAGGATGATCAAATGGAAGGAAAGAGAAGTTGAAAACGCAAGGTGAAAACTTGTAATGATTTAGATGGATCTTCACGCCGATATAATGCAGAAAAGCTTGGAACTCCGGAAAAGAAAGATGAAACAAATGAAACCGAGAATTTGATGAGCCTCCAGAATAAGGAATTAATCACTTGGATGAAGCAAGAATAAGAATTACATTATGCGTATCCTTCACCAATTTAAATTGATGACAAGCAGCGGATTTGGCATACCACCTATTCTCGTAGAAAGGATTAAGATAGATATATCGCCAACTTGGGGAGGTCTTCTGCGAACCAACGGTAGGATTGGGAAGAATGAATGAATTGATACTTGATGGAATTTAGATACAAGGGAACAGAGATATCATGAACTTATTAGAGAACACTTGAACGATGCACCGGTAAGATTTGGATAACGAGAGCTGAAAGCTGAGAATGAATAAACCTGAATTTATGGACTCTGGATAATCAAACTGAGGAGACTCTTGAATTGCTCCGATAGGTGAAAAGAATTCTCAAAATCGAAACAATTATGAGAGGATGGCCTCGAACTAGAACCACGAATCTCTGAGAGCACGGATAAGATATGGAGGTAAAACTCTTCTTCGATCTTCAAAAGTTGGGAGTGACGACAAGAAACACCACCAAGAATTATTGGGCACACCGGAATGAAGAATGGAAAAGTTGAGCCAACGATGAAAAGAATTTGAAAGATCTTGGAGAAATACCGACGACTGATGATGAGTCATTCTTACGTCAAACTTTGAAAAGAATTTAGGATAGCTCCGGGAAAAATTAGAAGAGTCAGGTAAGATCCTGGGAAAAGACCTGTGGGTTAGGGTCCACTCAAAAGAAACACCATTTAAATGATTGCTTGAAAAGAGAGATTCCACCGGTTGAATTAAATGGCTTGAATGAGGTGATATCCTCGAAAGATCTTGAACGAAAGCAGAGTGTAAACACGAATCTTCGAGATATCTTGAGCACTCCAGAACAATTGAATAGTGAGAGGTGAATGATTATGAGGTGCACCGGCATAGAAAAACATTAGAAACGAGGAAAGGATATGGTCAACACCAAAAACTTGAATTCAATCCACCGGAGAAGAAAGAGAATGAATAATGATGAACTTGAGGCTCTGTTAGTATCTTCCTGAGAATCAACGGATACGAACATTAAAAGAAAAGAATGAAGAGACTTCACATGAATAAGATGGACACTTGATCAAGAAATCTGAATACTTGAAGAAAAAGGGTGGGTGGGTGGGAAAAACAAAGGCAACTTGGAGACGGATGAAACAAACACCATTGAGAAGACTTGAGTTGATCTTGCGAATGTTGAAATGATCGGATCCACTTGAAGAGAAAACTCACTGGTTTAGAAGAAATTTAGATGACAAGCTCGATGATCAAGAAGGATTTGTATTCACATAGGAACATGAGAACACCGCTTAGGAAAGGTATAGAATCAACATTTGACTTCGAAGCAACTCGAATACCACAGCTCAAAAACAAAACAAAGGATTGGCTTGCAGAATAAGCCAGAACAAACATATGATAGAGATTTCGTCCGAAGTTTTCGTGGTGGGGCCTACACGGGCTCGATCGTACATCACCATATGTACAAGGCAGTGCACATGACATACAAAGCATCCCCGAGTCGGCATAGCCAAGGACTCTTTAAGACACAAGAGACCACTGTAAACCAACTGTGGATAGGCTGACCACTAGACGTCGAACCCCAATTTCATATCATACATCTGTCGGAAAGATATACTAAGAGCTACTTGAATTCCCACTTATAAACTCCCGAAACTTTCCGGTTATGCAATCAGGTGTTGGGGATACAGGGGAAGCATAATATCTCACCCAAACTAACAATACCTACATCCAGCTGTATCCATCCTTCAACACATAACCAAGAAATCTTTGGAAATCGTTTACCTCAACCTTCGAAAAGCATCCGTTATACGAGTTATGGCAATACTCCCGAACTCCCACCCCAGTACTGGGTGGCGTCGAGGTTATCCCACCAACAACTGCATAAAAGAGATTTTCAATGTCGGCGAACTCAGGTATACCAGAACTGCAACGATAAAATTGTGACGACAACACCTCAGAGCTCAACTCCCCGGGACACTGACACAACCCCTAAATGTCAGGAGGCACCAAGAACAATGTTCTCGTCACAAAACCATCGGAACGATTCCAAGATACCCGCGTGATCCTAAATTTTTTTAGTGAAATTTGAGAAGAGAAGAGTCAAAACTCTACGTCAGGATGCCTCACCAGAGTGACGAAGGGACTGAGGAGTAAAAAGAATCCTACTCTCTGATATATACAATCCTAAATGACTCAAAACATTTTTCTAGACTCAACAACGCCAACGATTCGATCACGCAGGGGGCTCCTAAGGTCGGGGAAGGCTCTGATTACCAACTTGTAACGCCCTCGATGCGGCTATATCTCCCACGTGTCGAAGCATGACTTAGAGGCATAACCGCATTGAAAGCAACATCGCAAGTGAGGTAATGTTCACACAACCCATGTAATACATAAGGGAAAGCGATACATAGTTGGCTTACAATCGCCACTTCACACAATACATGAATAAAGCATTACATCATCCAGATACAATCAAGGTCCGACTACGGAACGAAAATAAAAGAAGACTACCCCAAATGCTACACAGATCCCTGATCGACCCCAACTGGGCTCCACTACTGATCAACTAGGATGAAACAACACAAAGGATAAGATCTTCATCGAGCTCCTCCTTGAGCTTGGTTGCATCACCTACTCAGTAACATCGGCACCTGCAAACTGGTTTTGGAAGTATCTGTGAGTCACGGGGACTCAGTAATCTCACACCCTCGCGATCAAGACTATTTAAGCTTATAGGAAGGGAAAAGGTATGAGGTGGCGCTGCAGCAAGCGACTAGCATATATGGTGGCTAACAAACGCAAATGAGAGCGAGAAGAGGAGGCAAAGCACGATCGAGAAACTATGATCAAGAAGTGATCCTAGAACAACCTACGTCAAGCATAACTCCAACACCATGTTCACTTCCCAGACTCCGCCGAGAAGAGACCATCACGGTTACACACGCGGTTGATGTATTTTAATTAAGATCAACTTCAGGTTTTCTACAA
The DNA here is from genome assembly GCF_002162155.2 of Triticum dicoccoides. Lineage (NCBI taxonomy): Eukaryota > Viridiplantae > Streptophyta > Magnoliopsida > Poales > Poaceae > Triticum > Triticum dicoccoides. The sequence goes on along the minus strand of NC_041384.1, from coordinate 132,454,989 downwards.
CCAGACATTAAAAAATTCCCATCTGCCCATAACCGCGGGCACGGCTTTCGAAAGTTCAAATCCCTGCAGGGGTGTCCCAACTTAGCCCATCACAAGCTCTCACGGTCAGTGAAGGATATTCCTTCTCCCAAGACAATCCGATCAGACTCGACATCCTAGTTACAAGACATCCTCGACAATGGTAAAACAAGTCCAGCAACACCGCCCGAATGTGCTGACAAATCCCGATAGGAGCTGCACATATCTCATTCTTAGGGAACACTCAGATGAGCGCTCCATACAACTAAAACCAAACCTCGAGTTTCCCCGAGGGGGCGCTGCACAGGGCTCTAGTTTGGACCAACACTCAGAGGAGCACTGGCCCGGGGGGGGGGGGTTTAAATAAAGATGACCCTTGAGTCTGCAGAAACCAAGGGAAAGAAAAGGCTAGGTGGCGAATGGTAAAACCAATGTTGAGCATTGCTGGAGGAGTTTTATTGAAGGCGAACTGTCAAGGGGTTCCCATTATAACCCAACCGTGTAAGGAACGCAAAATCCGGGAACATAACACCGATGTGACGGAAACTAGGGCGGCAAGAGTGGAACAAAACACCAGGCATAAGGCCGAGCCTTCCACCCTTTACCAAGTATATATATGCATTAATTAAATAAGAGATATTGTGATATACCAACAAAATATCTATGTTCCAAACATGGAACAAGCTCCAATCTTCACCTACAACTAACAACGCTATAAGAGGGGCTGAGCAAAGCGGTAACATAGCCAAACAACGGTTTGCTAGGACAAGGTGGGTTGGAGGCTTGGCTTAACAATATGGGAGGCATGATAAGCAAGTGGTAGATATCGTAGCATAGGCATAGCAAAAGAGCGAGCATCTAGCAAGCAAAGATAGCCAACAGATCCCGCAAGTGATTTCGAGGGTATGGTCATCTTGCCTCAGATCCCGCAAGGAAGAAGAACGAGTCCATGAAGAAGACAAACGGGCGTAGCCAACAGATCCTCACAAACACAACGTTACCGGATTACCGAGAAGAAGCACACCGGAAAGAAGGCAAAGAACATAGTAAACAACCATCACATAAACATGGTATGATATACGGGATGCAGTATGCGGTGCATATGCATGATTCGGAAAGGAATGATTGAACCTGGCCTCAACTTGGAAATCCAAGAGTGCCAATGGAAAGGTGAGGTGATTTCGGTCGAAATCGATATAAAGATCACCGGAATCGGATGCACGGTTTGGAAATGGCAAGCAAAACAAATATGACACCGATCTGCGATTAACAGCACGAGGCCATCTAAATGCATCAAGAACAACATGCTACAGCACTCAAACATAGCAACAAAATACATGAAAGCGATCCACTCATGAAGCTTGACAAAAGATGAACACTGAGCTACGGCTAATTCACTCATTAACAGGTTCAAACAAGCATGGCAAAAGAGCAAAAGATAACAGGTTTCAGACTTAGTGAAATAAACAACATATCAGGAATTTATCATCAGGAAGTACACTTTAGAGCATGAAAAATACATGCTACAGGAACATATCATGGCAAAGCAAGGCATGGCATGAAGCTACTCTAAGCATATAACAAAAGTCCCTTAGTGACCATGAGCCAAAAGGGATCAGAAAATACAATTGCAAGCATGTGAACATAGCAAAAACATAAACAGATTCAGACTTGGTGAAAAACTGGAGCATGCAAAACAGTTAACAAGTAGGCATGTTTACGAGCTCGATGTACTCACTACAAAGCATGACATGACAAACTAAGCATACACGCATCAAGAAGACATGACATAGAAGCTAGACATGGCAAGAACAACAACATAACATGCACGGATCAACAACAACAAGCTCGGTAAAATTGCTTAACATGTTAACAATCTGCCAGGAACATTTTATAGCAAAAGTAGAGCTCGATTGACTCAAGCTAGCATGATCCATAATTGCAAACAAAGACATGGATGGATAGAGCACCACAATATTAACAAAACATCCTTACTGATCATCCTCAAAAGAGGCACGGATCACTAGGAAACAACATGAACATATGGCATAAAGACAAAAACAGAACAAGGACTTAGTGAAATTCTAAGTCCCTGAAATCAGCATCAACGATTACGCTACTTTGCATGCTTGTGATAGTCACCACCAATATCACAAAAATACATGGCATACACCCCTGTAAAGATGACATGGCATATAACAAAACACATATAGAGCTCAGGATCATAGCATGCACACATTAATCATGGCAAAAATGACAAAAGGCCATTTGCTGAAACAGATCTGAAATATTCCTCACATAGCCCTCTTCCAATAGTATTTCGGGCATCAAGATGAGCTCAAATGAAAATGATGCAATGAGATGAAATGATGTACTCATCGAGACAAACATTTTGATATACTACACGCGCGAAACGGAGCCACGGGGATGAAGTTATGATGCGATGAATATGCTAAAAAATATTACAGGGAAAAAAGGACTTGGGCGAAATTGTACCCTCTAGATCTGGATCTAGGTCAACGAAGGCACGCATCCCGAGGTCAACTCCGGCGAGGGAGGCCTGCGGAGGAGGTTGGCGAGGAGCAGATCCGGCCCGGACCTCGCCGGATCCGGGCGCGGCGGCGGCGGGGAGGCGCGCTCCGGCTGGTGGCGTCGGGCGGCGCTGCAAACGGCAGGCGGCGGCGCACGGTCGTCGACGGGCGGCGGGGCGGTGCACGGTGTCGAGGCGGACAACGCCGGGGAACGGGGCGGCATGGTGGCACGTGGGGCCCCATGCGGTCCAGGCGGCGATGATGTTCGGCCCGGGTGCGGGTCGGCGTCGGGCCCCGGCGGGCGTGGCGGCGGGGAGGAGAGAGAGAAGGTCCGACGCGGGTGAGTTGGTGGGTTGTGGTTGGCTCGGGCGACGGCGACGCTGAGGTGGCGGCCGGCGATTGGCCGGGGTGAGGTGGCCGGCGGACATGTCCGGCGCGCGGAGGAGGAAGATCTAGGTTTAGACCCGGATTTCGGGGGAGATGCACATATATATAGGTAGAGGGAGCTAGGAAGCTCCAAATGAGGTGCGGTTTTCGGCCACGCGATCGTGACCGAACGACCGAGATGATGGAGGAGGTTTAGGTGGGTTTTGGGGCCACTTTGGAGGGGTGTTGGGCTGCAACACACACGAGGCCTTTTCGGTCCCTCGGTTAACCGTTGGAGTATCAAACGAAGTCCAAATGACACGAAACTTGACAGGCGGTCTACCGGTAGTAAACCAAGGCCGCATGACAATTCTCAGTCCAATCTGAAAACATTTAACACCCGCACATGAAAAGAGGTAGAAAGGGACACCGGGTGACATAGGAGCGCCGGATTGCAAAACGGACAACGGGGAAAATGCTCGGATGCATGAGACGAACATGTATGCAAATGAAATGCACATGATGACATGATATGGAATGCATGACACGCAGGCAATGACAAGGCAACACGGCGAATAACTGGAGGACACCTGGCACATCGGTCTCGGGGCGTTACATGACAGCTCCACTCATCGGTCATATGTTGAACCGAGTGAAAGTTCCACACGAGATGCCGCCACCAAAACATTCTTATGGCCTTGCGATGAGTATATGATGCGTGTGTGCATTAAGGAGGAATTTGAGCAATATGTTCACAATGCCGGTCTCGGTCCCTACATTTCAGATAAGTGCGAACAACGCCACATTCTTACTAAATCGTTTGTCAAAGGATTTAAATTCCATCCCTGTAAGTCTAGGGTGTCATTTATGCTTTATGATAATCCATTTACCATCTAAATAGAAACATTTTCTTACCACTGTGATAACCCACAAGTATAGGGGATCACAACAGTTTTCGATAAGTAAGAGTGTCGAACCCAACGAGGAGCTAAAGGCATAACAAATATTCCCTCAAGTTCTATCGACCACCGATACAACTCTACGCACGCTTGACGTTCGTTTTACCTAGAACAAGTATGAAACTAGAAGTACTTTGTAGGTGTCGTTGGATAGGTTTGCAAGGTAATAAAGAGCATGTAAATAAAAAGTAGAGGCTGTTTAGATAAAGAAACAACTAAGCTAGTTTTAGTAAAGAGCTTTTTGTTACGAGAAAGTTATTTGTCCCTAGGCAATCGATAACTAGACCGGTAATCATTATTGCAATTTTCATATGAGGGAGAGGCATAAGCTAACATACTTTCTCTACTTGGATCATATGCACTTATGATTGGAAATCTAGCAAGCATCCGCAACTACTAAAGATCATTAAGGTAAAACCCAAACATAGCATTAAAGTATCAAGACCTCTTTATCCCATACGCAACAACCCCCTTACTCAGGTTTGTGTTTCAGTCACTCACGCAACCCACTATAAGCGAATCATGAACGTATTGCAACACCCTACAGCGGGGATCCCTCACGCTTGCGCAACACGGAGAGCACCATAGGACATCACCAATAACAAAACATGCAACTCAAACCAATCTTGATCATCAAATAGCCCATAGGACAAAACAGATCTACTCAAACATCATAGGATAGCCATACATCATTGGGAAATAATATATAGCGTTGAGCACCATGTTTAAGTAGAGATTACAGCGGGTAAGAGAGAGGTTACACCGCTGCATAGAGGGGGGATGAGTTGGTGATGATGGCGGTGAAGTTGTTGGTGAAGATTGCGGTGATGATGATGGTCCCCGGTGGCACTCCGGTGCCACCGAAAGCGAGGGGGAGAGAGCCTCCCTCCTTCTTCTTCTTCTTCCTTGACCTCCTCCCTAGATGGGAGAAGGGTTTCCCCTCTGGTCCATGGCCTCCATGGTGTGGGAGGAGCAAGAGCCCCTCCGAGATTGGATCTATCTCTCTGTCTCTCTCTGTTTTTGCGTTCTCAGATTCTACCCTTTCACCATTTCTTATATTCACGGAGATCCGTAACTCCGATTGGGCTGAAATTTTAACACGATCTCTATCCGGATATTAGCTTTCTTGCGGCGAAATAAGGGCACCAACCGCCTTACGGGGTGGCCACGAGGGTCAGGGGCGCGCCCCCTGCCTCATGGCCCCCTCGGGCATCGTCTCGCGTGGATTTTTCTTCCCAAAAATCATATATGTTCCAAAAAAATCTCCGTCAGTTTTTATCCCATTTGGACTATGTTTGATATGGATATTCTGCAAAACAAAAAAAAAACATGCAACAAACAGGAACTGGCACTCGGCACTGAATTAGTATGTTAGTCCCAAAAATAGTATAAAAGGTTGCCAAAAGTATATGAAAGTTGAATAATATTGGCATGGAATAATAAAAAATTATAGATACGATGGAGACGTATCACACTGCAAACTCCCATTCTGGGGTTCGTTTGACGAACTGCCAAGGGCTGAATACCAATCTTTCTTGACTAGCCTTTGCTACGGTGAGACGAGGGGAGTGACACAAGGAAGAATAAAGAGCATTCATTTTCCCGCAATTCAGTACTTTGCATTATTTAACGGGAAATGAATAGCAGGCAAGAAAGACTATAATACACTTTGTGCTCCATACTTGAGCCTCATACACACCGCTCTCACCGGTGAAAGGAATTATAACCTTGGAGTGATTGTTGCATGCAGACTTCAACACAACGCTAATAGTGGCTAGTTCTATGGTGGAATTTATGCCACACATTTAGCACGAGGGCTGGGTGTTGCACCTTTGCCCTTTGACCCTATCCTACCCACGCAGTATTTGGACTTCGACACCTTAAAAGATCATAATATCCTTAAAGGAAAATTTTATAACTTCACTTATAATCTATTGTTTAACCAAAAATCTGTTGTGCACACATATTTACCCGCGCCTGCTCTTTTTGACTATCACAACAAAGGAAGATATTTTGTTCTTGAGAGCAAAGCTCGAGCTCACAACACAGCAGTGGAGGCAGCACGGCAGGCCGAGGCATCCGCACCGAGAGCCTCCATGAGCTACCACGCCAACTACTACCATCCAGGCTTCTGATCGACTACCAAGTTAGGCCAAAAGCCTAAGCTTGGGGGAGTACGTGTTTCTCACCGACATTACATTGATGTCCACTTATTTTCATTTGTCGGTGTTCACACTTTTTCATTGTATCATCCATGTTTAGATTTATTTTTCTTGCTTTCTTCTTGTGTGTTCGAAAAACTTTAGAAAAACCAAAAAAATAGTTGTAGCTAATTTACTTTCTATGCATGCTTAGTAGTAATATTAAAAAGAAAACCCAAATAGATTTCCTTGTTCTTCTTTTGGTTGTTGGGAGCTTTCCCGTGTAAATAGTTTTTCTCATTTTTGCTTTTCCCTTTTTATTTGCTTCATTCAAGAAAACCAAAAACTCCAAAAATATTTCATTGTGTTTCTCTGAATTTCTTTTCTTTTAATTCGAGTTTCACCAAGGAGAAGACCACAAGGAAAATGTTGAGTGGCTCTCATATGAATAACTGTTGATCTAATAAAGAGCCCATTTTACCTTGTCTGCTCATGTTGAATAAAATGTTTGCAGATTCCATCTTAGTCCATGGCACTCTTGCACTATTATTATTTTCACATCATTCGGTCATGCAAGTGAAAGGCAATAATGACGATATTCGATGAACTGGCCATGGCAGAGAAACTAGTATGAACTCGACATGTTCTGTTTGTGTAAATATGTTTAACCTAGTATCCATGATTCAGCCCATTATGATTAACATGTTTGCAATGACAATTAGAGATTATAGTTTCTCATGCCATGCATAAGTAGCTGGGAGTGGATAATGATTTATCTTGGATATCAACATTGCATTAAAATGATTGTGATGTAGTATGATGATATGGTATCCTCCTCTGAATGTTCGAGTGGCTTGACTTGGCACATGTTCATGCATGTAGTTGAATCAAAACCAACATGGCCTCTATGATATTTATGTTCACGGTGTTCATATCCTACTCATGCTAGTGTCCAATATTACTTATGCATAACGCATGTTCATGATCGTTGTTGCTCTTTAGCTGGCCGCTTCTCAATCTAATTGCTAGCCTTCGCCTATACTAAGTGGGAATTCTTCTTGTAAATCAAAAACCTTGAACCCAAATTTATTCAAGATGAGTCCACCATACCTATTATGCGGTATTAATCTGCCGTCCTAAGTAAATTTGCATGTGCCACCTCTAAAAACTTCTAAATAAATATCCTTTTTGTGTGCCTGGATCGTTCATGGAACGACAGGAGGTGGTCGGTATCTTCCATGCTAAGCGGGTTATTCTCAGGTCGAGTGTTCATTCACTTGCCGTCGCACGAGAAAAGGGAGGTAATAGGGATTCCCAGCCCCGAACTGAAAAAATACAAATAATTAAACAAAACTCCCCTGGGACTATTGTTGGTTTGGATGGCACCCGTTGTTTCGGACGAGCCATGGAATGTGATTGTTGGTGGAGGGGGAGTAAACCTTTACTTTTATCACTTGGGAACTGCCACTAGCGTGCTTAGCATGGAAGATATTGATAACTGATAGTCGTGAAGTAAATGAGAAGGGTGCATGTCTCATAATATCATTGACCTCTGTTTTAAAAAACTTGAGCTCTGGCACCTATGCAAATCACGGCGTCCCTCTGCGAAGGGACTATCTATTTACTTTTATGTTGTGTCATCACCTTCTAAAACAAGCGCCAGAACCTGAGAGCACAACTGTCATGACTTATGAATTGTGTGTAGCTAATGTTGGGTGCATCATGACTGGATCTTTTCTACCATGAATTGCTATGTTTAGGCGATGCTTGGACTTTGGAGGTGCTCTGCATTTATGTTTCACGGTCTCAGAAAGGGCTAGCGAGATACCACTGTTGTCATATTATATCATGGTTGTTTTGACAATGTGTTGCCATTTGAGATACCTTATTATTGCTCGCTAGGTGATTATGTCATTGATATGAGTTAATATAATCTTTAAGATTTATTGTCGGCATCGTTAGTTATAATGTTGGCTGAAAACCTGGGTGTTGTTTCAGCTTATTTATGCAAACAAGAGCAGAAGAGTTCGCAAAAGTTTTTCTTTTTCACTTTCAGTTTATCAACTGAATTGCTTGAGGATAAGCAAAGGTTTAAGCTTGGGGGAGTTGATACATCTCCAACATATCTACTTTTCCTCTTGTTTTGGACTCTAATTTGCATGATTTGAATGAAACTAACCCCGTATTGACGCTGTTTTCAGTAGAACCACCATGGTGTTGTTTTTGTGCAAAAATAAAAGTTCTCGGAATGGAACGAAACTTTGCGAGGAATTTTTATACAACAAATAAGAATTTCTGGAGCCAAGACCTACCAGAGAGGGGCACCTGGCTAGGCACAACCCACCAGGGCACGCCCCTCCTGGCGCGCCCAGGTGGGTTGTCCCCACCTGGTGGCCCCACAGGCCCTGAACCCGATGCTATAAAATCCTATTTTTCCAGAAAAAAATCAGGGAGAAAGAATTACCACGATCCACTAGACGGAGCCGCCATCACCTCCTGTTCTTCATTGGGAGGCCAGATCTGGAGTCCGTTTGGGGCTCTAGAGAGGGGGATCTTCGTTCTACGTCATCACCAACCCTTCTCCATCGCCAATTCTATGATGCTCCCCACTGGGAGTGAGTAATTCCTTCATAGGCTCGCTAGTCGGTGAGGAGTTGGATGAGATTTATCACGTAATCGAGTTAGTTTTGTTAGGGCTTGATCCCTGGTATCCACTATGTTCTAAGATTGATGTTGCTATGACTTTGCCATGCTTAATGCTTGTCACTTTGGGCCCGGGTGCCATGATTTCAGATATGAACCGTTTATGTTATCACCATTATATCCATGTTCTAGATCCTATCTTGCAAGTTATAGTCACCTACTACATGTTATGATCTGGCAACCCTTGAGTGATAGAAACCGGGACTTCTCCCGGTGATGACCGTAGTTTGAGGAGTTCCGGTATTCACTATGTGTTAATGCTTTGTTCCGGTTCTCTATTAAAAGGATGCCTTAATATCCCTTAGTTTACAATATGGACCTCGCTGCCATGGGAGGGTAGGACAAAAGATGTCATGCAAGTTCTTTCCATAAGAACGTATGACTACTTACGAAATACATGTCTACATTATATTGGCGAACTGGAGCTAGTGCCGTATTGCCCTAAGTTATAACTATCTCATGATGAATATCATCCAACAAGTCACCGATCCAATGCCTACGAATTTATCTTATATTGTGCTTGCTAAGTTACTGCTGCTATCATCACTGTTACACTTGCTACAAAACTGCTATCACTGTTACCATTACTGTTACTGCTGTCACTACTATCAAAACTACCATATTACTTTGCCACTAATTACTTGCTGCAGATAATTAATCTCCAGGTGTGGTTGAACTGACAACTAAGCTGCTAATACCTTCAAATATTCTTTGGTTCCCTTTGTGTCGAATCTATAAATTTGGGTTGAATACTCTACCCTCGAAAACTGTTGCGACCCCCTATACTTGTGTGTTATCATCACATCAATTCAATGTGAGGACATGATGAATAATTTGACCGACGTATACTAGTACTGCTACTGTAATACTTATTAGTCGTATTTAGTGTCACATTTTAACCATAGGTTTAACTAACAAAATGTCAATGCATGTCACCGAAAATTATTCCATTCAGAACTATGTTCAAATACGAATAAAACGATATAATTTTTTGTGACATGCATTAAAATTTAGTTAGTGAAATTTATGGTCAAAATTTGAGACAAATTACGAAGGGGACCAATAAACCAGGAGGGAGGTAGTAGTAAGAGTAGCACAATATACGGTATAGAGGACTAGTACAAACTTAGAAATGGAGTAAGAAGTTACAAGGCCGTGCGTCAGACTTGTAGGCTACATGAGTAATACAAAATATAATTCCCATTGGACAACACTTTCACCAACAAGTACGCACTTGAAGCCTAATTGATATATATAGCCGGTCTATTCTAACAATATTAGCAGAATAACTATTTTGATAACACTTCCGCACTTCACGCTCAACAAAAGCGAACTGCATCGTCTTTACGTTGGGAACTGCAATGCTTCACGGGAGAACTGCTTCATCTTCTGGTGTTCCACCCGCATTTTCTGTGTGGAATCGGGTGTTGCAGGATGATTTAGTTTGTCTCTGCATCTCATCTTACCTTTATTCTTTCTAATTTACAGGAAAATCTACTAAAGTGCTTGCAAATCGAGGGATTTGGCGGACGAGCTTTCTCTGTTCGTTCGTGTTCGCGTCAGATGCGATTTTTTGTGCTCGGATGTTGTTTTTAGTAGGAATTCTTTGATTGCGTTCATTTTAATCGGTCCGTTCACTCTATAATTTGTTAATTTTTAGGAGTTAGTTTTCAATTCCTGTTAATTTGATTGTGCGGGCGGGTGAGCTTTGTCCACTCCTCTATTCTTGTTAATTTTTTGGATTTTGCGCGTCCATGCGTGTTTAAATATTGTAATTGCTGTTGCTATAGGTTTGAATTCATTGTATTGTGGGTATAATTGTCATTTTTTGAATTGCATTTTTTAAATGAAAGCTGATGTTGTTCATCCAGTTGCCATGTCTTCCATGTAATTTTTTGCGGGGGTATTTTTCGATAGTCTAGTGGTTGGACAATTTTTAGGCGAGTTAGGGAAGTGCGAGTGAAATTGACACCTCTGTTAGTCTACCACATGTCTGGAGTTCTACTGCTTTAATTTTATTTGTTGTAGTTGTGGCATACGTTGTAGTGCACTGCATTTTCGTTAGTAGTGTACTTCGTTGTAGCTGCATTAGAGTGGTTATGGAAGCTTATGAGATTTCTGTTTTCTTAAACTGCCTTATGTTTTCTAGAGGACTGCATAATATGCACTTTTGTACTGCATTAGCAGTGTGGTTAATGTTCTATTCTGCTATTAGAATGGATGGTCCATTATATGCTTGTGGTTAGCCGAATAGTTATTATAAGAATTTTTTTGAACTGCATACTATGAGAATTGTTTTTGAACATCATATGTTAACTGCGAAGTTTCGACCATTCACATTTCTTGTTACTGTTCAGAGGACTGCTTTTTATTATTTATTAGTACCACACTATGTGTTTGAGAGAACTGCATTACTGCCAACATTAACTTGTCTAAAAATGATGATAAAATGATGTAGTTGAGGTTGCATACTTTAAATAGGCACCGTTCAAAGTGTCCGATGGACATAATTAAAAGCATACAACATAAGCAAAGCATTAGAAATATTGGTTGCTTCATATTGGACAGCCTAGAGTGCAAATATTGTAAACTCGAGAGAGTCTTCTTCTTTGTAGAAAAACACCATGGCCACTTCTCCGACCTCAAAGCCATTCTGGGAGACAAAATCTTACCAACCAGTAGTTATGTTGATGCAGTCTTCAGAGTCGATGTGGTAGTCAGCTTGCATGTATGCATACCCATTCTTGTGTTGTGTCTCCAAAGTAACCTTCCCTGAATTCGGAGCAGGAAACTTTATTGTGGATGGCAGTTTTTGCATATTGGAATGGGTGGAAAAAGAATTTTATAAGTAAACATCAAATGTTTTTCTTTATACTTAGGATGATCTGTTTATGTTGACTTAAATACTTACATATATATATGACTGCTATTTTCTAAAGTAGTTGCAATGTATGAACAAACTTATATACGGAATTGACCTCTAGTTTTACTAAGATATATATTATACTGCAACATGCTTGTACTGCAAGGTCAGTTACAGTGTACTTCGCAAGCATGTTAAGAGAACCGCAACACTGATCTACTGATCCTTTTTTTGTTCATGTGTTGGGGTTTTGATCTAACTAGTGTCGATACCTGGTGTGGTATTGAAGAAAAATAGGTGGAATTATCTAGTCTTAATAGCTAACCAATCTGAACAACAATACAAATTCTGTTTTTTGTTAACACTACTAAACAATTTGAACTATATATTCAGATGTGGATTTGCAGGCTAGATTATGTCCAAATTTGTGAGGGGAAAAACATACCCAACTTTCCTGCAGATCTGCGGTTGTGAGGCGATGAAGAAATGGCGCCCGAAACTCCCTCTTGGGTATCATCAGGCACCCGAGCATGCTGCACCACTCGGTGTTGGTGAGCTCTAGACCTTCTACGTACACGCATGTGTCCGCTACCGGCGCCATCCTTGCCAAACACCCGCAGTTACAATCCATGGCGGGTTCAGTGGAATTCCAGAGAAGAGCTGGGGATGAACCCTAGGTCTACAATTTGAAGAAAAAGAGGAATGGGGGGAGGAGTTGTGTTAGTCTGGAGCACAAATGGATACATTTTTATGCAATCAATTGAGCAACAGAAGTAATAAATGTTGTGGTTGGTGTTAGGTGGTGGATTGGTTCTATTTCAGCATGCACGAATGCATTTGAGAAGCAACAAGACTGCTTACTTGAAAATAACGAACTACATTGTCATATCACGACGAACTACGGAACGCGTGGTTGGGCCTGTGTTTGTGTATGGTATGTGGGTTTTTTAACTTTCAGTGGCCTCTCTTTTGTGTGTTGGGCCTGTGTTCGGGTAGTGAAGACGCATTGGCCCAAGTCGGCATGTGAGCACGGCTGAATCTCGGTGTGTTGTGTGCGGCCTAATGTTTAGTCCCACCTCGCCCGCGGAAGGCGCGCCCGACCTGTTTATAAGCACTGGCGAGGCAACCATGTCGAACTCCTCTGGTTACTTAGTTGGGCGCTTATACACGGCGCTAGCTGCTCTATGCTTTCTGACCTGTGGGCCCATGTGTGCCCGGCCCCATGCATCGTGGCTCAGAACGACTCACCCGCTGTGGGCGTAGGTCTACTGCGAGACTGGCTGGGGCCGGTTGCACCTGGGTGGTCATTTTTAAATATTTTATGTCATGTATTTTTTTCAATGTCAGGGCATGCACTACTTTAGTAAATCATCCATGCACTACATTGATCAGGGTTCTGTACTGCATGTGCATGCATTCCGTACTACATGTATAGTTCAAATTTTTTGTTTTCATGTTTTTCCTCTTATGTAATATTTTCTCCAATGTAGGGGAGTGCACTGCTTAGTAAATCATACGTATACTGCATTGATTATGTTTCTGTACTACACGCACATATATTTCCGCACTACATATACATGTCGCATTTTTCTTTTTGTGTTTTTTGCTCTTATGTATTCTTTTTTCAAATTTAGGGGCATGTAGTGCTTTTGCTGGGTATGTGTAAACTTCATTCGACAGAGTCTGTACTACACTCATACACAATTTGCAGTGCATGCGTCATATTTGCACACTGCAACTTATTTCGTTTCGTGCACTGCTCTAATCTAATGATACATAAGCAAACAATAGAAAACAAATTATCACAAGTATTCTGTACGATAAGTTCATCATCAGCAAACTAAATTGAACAGAAAGCAATCTAACATAATCAAAGTTCATCATTACAAGTGATTCTGCATGGCAAGCAAATTAAGTTCAGCAAAAGCAAATGATCACAAGCAAACTAACGATACATAAGCAAACAACATAAAGCAAATTTCATGATAATTCTAAAACGACGCTGGCATTGTTGGCTCTTGGCCGGCACAATCTTCTTCTTCACCAGTTAGCGTCTCCCCATCCCCAGCTGCTCCTGGCGCGCTTCTTGGGGGGGGGGTCCTCCTTCTCCAGCTTTGCACGGCGAAGACCATCCTGGGTGAGGGTGATGCGGTTCCATATCTCGTACGCTGCATAGGCGTCCTTTACCGCGTACTCGATGTGCCTCATGGACAGAGGTAGGGTGGCCCAACGCTTGTGTTTGTCGTCGGTGATCTCCTTCTTCATGTTGTTATTGTAGTCGTCGATGAGCATGCTGGAGACGTCTCTAAGGGAGTCCAACTCCTTGGTTGCCTCGGGCACCCTCCACTCCTTCTAGATGTCGACGAAGTTGGCGATCTCTAGATTGACGCGCTCTAGCCTGGTTTTGTCGTCGTCGATGGAGAAGCCTGCAAAGGTGTACCTGGGGTCGGCGAAGAAGTTGTCAAAGACGGTGCACCTTTCAGTGGCGCTCAGTTGGAAGAGCAGCACCGGGTGATTCTTGTCGACGGAGAGTTTGCAGAGGGCGGGTTTCTGCGTCGCTTCAGGCTCGTTGTTGTACTCGAGATCAATGCCGACGATCTTGGGGCGCAGGAGGCTGAGGTGGCGCTTGTACTGCACGAGGGAGATCGTCATCTGCTTCTTGTCATTGGTGTGGATGATGTGCAACTTGGTCTTGCCGTGTGCCTCCACGCCCTTGTACTCATCGGTGAACGCCATTGCCGGTTGTAGGGCTTGGTGTTTTTGCGTGGATATCGATATGATGGAGTGATTTGGTGGCAGCATAATGGATACTTGTGTTGTTGTGGATGAGAAGGCCTTTGGGAGGGGTCTGAATTTAAGGGGAGGGTGCGGGGTGGGATGGCCGCATCGGATGAACTGCATGATCTCGCTGACGATGCGGTTCTGCAGATCATGGGTTGGTGTTGCATCTGTGATCGTGGGCTTGTAGCGATGGAACTGCTCCGATTGGGTGGTTGTAAGCGAATGTGGTTTTTTTAACGTGGTTTTATTTTATTTTTTATCAGTAAATTTTTTAACCACCACTTTCTGTGCGAACAGGCATTTGTCACATTTATATGTATCATGCGTGATAATGAAACTGCATTGCTTATAGTTCCGTACTACATCATCTACAATACAGAACTGCATTTTGTCTATAGGTGCGTACTTCACCATTTTTTGCGTGTCCTTGCTGCAACCCCTGAAAAAAGTACAATGTACTCCACAATTTTATGAGTTTTTTGCTGTGTTCTATACTGTGTATTTATTCATGTAGGTAATCCGGAACTGGATTGCTATACCGTACTGCATCGTGTAACAAAATGCACTGCATTTTTCTAGTGCTACGTACTGCATCTGTTTTTTGCCTGTACTTACTGCAGTCACTCGTACGGGAGGGGTAGGGGGGTTGGCCCCCCACTTTTTTGGTGTGGCACTTATTTTGAAGGTAGACTTTTTTTCAGATGCGTTTTCTTAACACGCGTGTTGTTTTTTATTTTAACTTTTTTTACAAACTGTTTGTATTTTATTTTTGCTTTACGGTCTGAACTTTATTGTGCTTCACAGAGAACTGCATCATGTGCGTTTTGATGTAGTCTGTCTTATTTTAGCCGGGCCGTTTTTGGGCCGGCCCGTTTTATGTGACCCTTTGCCACACGCGGGCCTCCTATGTCTCCCTTCTAGGCGATCCCACTGCTCTGCTGACAGGGAGAGAGACCGAGAAGAATCCCCTCTCCTCTCTTGCAGTTTCTCCCGAGGAATCTATCCCTCGAGCAAAACCGTCGTCGCCCGAGGAACCGCCGCCCTCAAGAGGTCCTTATTCCTGCATTCTGCGTCGTTGTTCGCTCTACGAGCCCTTGCCGCTACGCTCCCACAGTTCTTTCCTGTCCGTTCCCGTCGCCGCCCCATCCCCCCTCCCCACCGCTGTCGCCGCAACCTTTTTTGTGGTACGTTCCACTTGGCCTCGGTCTTGATTGTCCCCTCGTCTTGTTTTGTGATTCTCGTAGTTGCTGTTGCTGTTTTTGCTTGTGTAATTTTTCCGTAGGTAGTCGATTTTATCTTGATTTTGAATTAGATAGTCGTGTGTAGCAAGGTGGATCAAGGGTTTCGTGAGATTTTCGCTGATTTTGTTGCTTATATCTGTCACTTCGTCCTTGTGCTGCACGCAAACGCAATGTCTTCGCCGAGCAGAGTGGGAGGAGGAGTTCAGGGTATGTGGAGTGCTTATTTTAGGCTTTGTTTATTTTTGTTTGATGTTTATCTAGTTTCCTAATTCATCCTGCGTATTGGTTTATGCTCTGTTAGCTGTCAGCGTTTGTTTGCATTTTTTTGTCATGTGATGTTTTGTAATTTCTGTTTCTGGTTCTTTTTGAATCCAGTAGGTTATTGCAGTGGTCATAATGATACACCAATTGGCTCTCGTTGTCCACGTGGTAATGATCATGGTGTCGAGGGAGGACATGAAGTGAATTCGCCGATTGAATCTTCTCCCATAAGTGTGGCTCCTCCTTATGGTATGTGGTTGATTTGTTTATTTTTGTGTATGCTGGTTACTTGATGTTGTACAAATTGGCGTTGCGTTGTTGTATCTAGTCCAGAATTTTGTTGGGAACAAACGTGAAGTTAGTGTATGCAGCACTGCATTTATTTGTATATGTGAACTCCACTATATGTATGTGTGAACTGCATTGTTGTTTTATTCAAGTTTTTTGTACAATGCATTATTTTTTATTTTGAGCTTATGGTTGGAGCATTGCATTTATATGTCTAAGTGTACTGAATTTGTTATTTTTGTGCATTTTTTAACGACCATAGTCAAACTTCATTTTGACGCAGTGTTTGTTTTCCATGCTGGGGCGCCTGGGTTTGAGGAGGTTACTCAATTGATTGACCATTAGTTTGCAGAGGGTAATGTTGGTGTGAGCTTTGACCATAGACGTCCCGTCTTGTCTGAAACACAATCGCAGTCTCTTGATGGTACAAAGGAAATTACACAGGATTGGATGGTCTCGGAATAGCTTCATGAATATGAGTTGAAGCAAAGCAAGAAGAAGTTGAGGTTTGAAAGTGACTCAAAAGAGTTTGTAGAGAAGGAGAAGCAGAGGAGAGCTGTAGATGGTGCCAAGGGTGCCAAATTTGCCAAGGTGAAGCAGCCTTCTTTGCAGAAGAAGAGGCTGAGTACTGTTGCTGAGGAAGGTGGTACACCTCGGTGGAGTCCATGTGTTGCTGGCATGAAGAAGAATCTTGGCAATAGAACTGCTGAAGCTGGTGGAAAGGATGATCCTCAGCGCAAGCGACTACATGTCACTGAAGGTCCCAACTATAATGATGACGACTTTGTGCTTGCTGATTTTGTGAGGGATGTTCATACTGTTAGACGCAAAGACTATGGTTCATCTAAGAGTCTACGCAAGCGTGCCCGTGATGACGTCGATGAAGATGTTGGTGGTAACTCTGGCGAGGAGGTGGATGTTGTTCCAAAGGTTTGTTGAAGTGGACTGCATTTGTTTCCTTCATTGTTATTCTATCTGTGTTTTCTCTGTCTCTTTTTTATGGCTAGTCTTCTAATGTGGATTGCATTTCCCTTTACACAGAGGAAGAAGTCTAGTAAAAGCAATGCAACTAAAGATGATGCCGAGGGAGATGATTCTCAATTTAACAAGACCATACGTTTGTCGTTTCCCACTGTCTGTATGGCTGCTTCTTGTTGAAAGAGGCACACTGTAGTCGTGTTCGGGATGATGGATTCGGTGTTGTCTTTGAACTGACAGTAAAGAAAAATGTGTCACGCATTCTTATGTGCTATCTGATGGGAGTGATTGACCCTGCCACCATGATAATGGACTTTGGGAATGGCAGGGTTCTTCAAATCAATCGTGATGCAGTTCATCACATTTTTGATTTACCTATGGGACGTCACACTGCACCCATGCCTGCTGCCAGCGGCCATGATGACTCGTTGATTGCCCTCAAGGATGAGCTTGGCTTTGGCCGTTCAAAAATTATAGGTGTCAATGACTTGCTTGAGAAGTTGAAGGTGTTGGTGGAGGAAGATGGTCATGTGACTGTTGACCTTGCTGTGAAGGTGTTCTTCCTGACACTTTACCAGAATTTGTTGTGCCCCGGGCCTGCAGTTCATTTGGGTAGAGTTGCTACAATGGTAGAGAACATGGATTATGCGGCTATGGCTCAGATGGACTTTTGCCAGCTTGTTGTTGATGAGTTGCAGGAAGCTACGGTGAGGTGGCAAACAGAAGGCAGCAAGCAGAATTGTGAAGAGGGTTGTGCCATTGTCCCCCTGATTATGTATATTGACTGCTTGAAGCTTTGCAAATTTTTAGTCATGCACACGTTGACACCACGTGCGTCATACCTGACGACCAAGGACCTGATGAAGTTATACAATGAGGATGTGCTTGTGAACGGAAAGATTTACTTGCAAACTTACAAATTTGGGAAGCTGCCGGTTAGTGCATCTGAGTTTTTAATATCATATATTTTTTAAAAAGGTGCAGCCATTATAAATCTGAACTTTTCTAGTACTCACATGTATACTTCTCTTTTCCTGTTGTCTTTTTTTTGTAGTGGAAGGCATCAGGTGATATTGTGTACAGCCGTCCTGCTACAGTGTATGTGGCAGCTCTGATGCGGTGCCTAGCACTCATGCTAGGTTTTATGAGCCTATCTATAGCCAGCTTCCTGCCTATGATGATGAGGTGCCGCGTACTCGTGGTTTCATGGCTCGACATATGTTTTATAGTAGAAGCTCTTTTAAACAGACATTTGTTGGCGGCAAAAAGCACGAGGAGATTGATGAGCTTCTTATGAAGGTTTTGAAGTTGACTAAAGATTTGCCAACCTCTGGTGATAGGTTGAGGACAGTTGCTGGTTTTTTCCCTGTTAGCCATGGCCCACGAGATGAAGATATTATTGCTGCTCACAATTTTGATTCTGGCGTGATTGAAAGCCCAAAGATTGGAGTGACGAATGTTCGGTCTTCGTATGCTCAATTGAGACATTCACAGGAGGAAAAGTGCGGTCGGTATGAGAAGGATGTTGGGCATATTTTGGATGAAATGAACCGCTAGGACACTGGCGTTGGCGCTGATAATGTATGTTCTAGGTTTTTTGGCTTTGAACCTCTTTTGTGTATTATGTGGACTACTCCTCACTATTTTTTTGTGAATAGGCTAGAGTGGAATCTTCTGGTGTCCAGGGAACTAGGGACTATGGAGTTAGTCAGGTACAATTACTTCTGCCATGTCTGTTCTGCCATGCGTCCCTCTTCTTGAAACTTGCATTTGTTGCTTTCCATTTTATTGTATTTTTTGTGTACTTCACGGTTGTAAAGCGTGTACTGCTTGTGCATAGTTGAAGTTTTTTCTTTTTTGGTCGTTACCATATTATTTTCGTTTCTGGTTTGTTCTATGCCCGTAGACTGGTGTTGCTGCTTATGATATGCACAAAGAGTCCTACGATGGCTCTGAAAAGGATGAGGTCTTGGCTGATGCATCGTTCCCTCCGGATGTTGTAGCTGATAAGGTATAGTTGTATTACTTGTTCTGTTGGTGGGTTGTAATCTAATTTTTTGTTGTTGTTATAAACTTGATGTACGCTGTTATGTTCACTCATATGCATTTTCATTTACATATGTTATCTGCAATAGTTTTACATGTATGAGCTTCAGTCTTTGACAGAAATGAACTGCAGTTCTTTTTGCATGCGTGGTCCAGAGTGTTTTACATACGTAAGCTTCAGTATTTAACATAACCGAATTGGAGTGTTTGACAAAGTGAACTACAGTTCTTTTTTATGTTTATGTGGGTTGCAGTTGTAGTTGTTTTGACACACGTGGACTGCAGTTGTTCTGTGTATGTTGTTAGCAGTCTTTTTGACATAAGTGTCCTGTGCGTTGTTGTGTTAATTATCCCCACGCTCATTTTGTGTTATTGTGTGTTTTTTAAACTTTCCATAGCCTGGAGAAGAAAACATGGAAGTTCACTTTGATCTGAATCAGGGCAGTTGTGCTGTTGATGGTGGTGGCAGTGTTGATGCTTCTGCATTGGTTGCCGTCGACTGTGTAGATCCCTCTGTAGCTCAAGAATCTCATGGTGATGTTTCCCCTAGTCGGCATGAAGATTCTGATTTTGGCATTGAAAAGCCGCTGGAGAATGTCATCCTTGCTGTTAGTGTTGTTGCTTCTCCTTTTTGTCTAGCGGCCAACAATGTTCCTGAAGTATCGGGAGTGGAGCCTCATGTAGCTGAAGTATCCAAGGACGTTGCGGTTGACCAGACTGTTGTAAATCCAGATAATGTTGATGTTAATGCAGAAGGGCAGTCCAGTGATGTCGTGGAGGATTCGTCACAACCTAGCCAAGAAAATGTTGTTGTCAGCTCTGAAGAACAACAACATGAAGACCTTGACACTGAAGGCAAGAGTTTTGTTTCGAACAGTGCAATTGAAGTTTTCTCATTCATTTTGTTTAATTACTATGGTATCTACATTAGATATTTAATGATAAGTGAAACTTGATCTTTTGTTTATGATTTTTAAAATAGCTAGCAGAATTTCCTTATCTTAATATTTGAACTTCATTCTTTGGATAAGTGAACTTCATCTTTTTATTACATATGACGAACTTCCTATTGTGACACTGTCGAGCATTGATCCAACTCTTCCGAAAAGATACAATGAGTTGTACGCTGCTGTTACGAGGGTTCGGAAGGGCAAGAAGAAGAAGTATGGTTTTTTATAAATTGTTTTGTTCATATGTATTTTCTAATTTTGGTATTTACCCCTTTTTCTTTGTTGTTATTTTTTAGTATCTTATGTTTCAGTTTTTCATGAAAAATTCAGGGACATGATTGCTTTTAAAACTGAGATGGCTGATATTACCATTGGCGAAGTTGGTCAATCATCTCGGGGTTTCTTTGCTGATAGATAAGTTTAAGGGATCTCCGATAATGGTTGCCTCGTACCATATTTGTGTAAGAATGCAGAAATTTTTGTTTTATTTTTTGATTTTCTTTTCTAATTTCATGCGACGACCTGTTTTCTTGAGCACTATTTGATTTTTGGTTTTGTTTTGGCAAACAAATATTTGGAATGGTGGTATTGTAGGCAGGAGTGTTAAAATGATGTTCTCTTCAAAAGCCGAGGAGCATGTTGATACAAAGGATATGGTGAGTAATGTTTTTATGTGTCGAAAACTATATTTTGTGTGTTTGTTTTTACAGTGTTCTATTTCTTCTTCTTATAATAATTTTATTTATTTATTCGTGCTTCGAACAGGTCCTTTTTGCAACTTTTGATCCGCTAGAGATGAGGGATGGTGTTGGTCATTATTTTGTAGTTGCTTTAAATGTGAAAGAAAGGCGGTTTGAATTTCTTGACTTGCTCAATAAACCTGGCAGCCCTGATGCTATCAGGGTTTTTAGGAGGATGGTTAAAAATATCAAGCGTGCATGGAAAGAAGGAAGCTCAAGTTCCGATGAGCCGCTAAATCCTCCTACACTTGATGGATTTGTGTTGAAACATGTCATTGTCCCAATGCGGCCAAATGGGTGTTTTCTGTACAGTCCCTCTCCGCCATACTGCTCAAGTTTTTTTATTTCATTTTGTGAAACTGATGTTTTTTATTCTTTTTGTTGCAGTCATGATTGTGGATTCTATATCTTTCAATTCTTGTAGGCTTGGGATGGTGTTCGAGTTGCTAAGTTTGGGGTGGAGCACATTGGCTACATTAGAAAGGCCATGCTCTATAGTTGGCTCACATCGAGAAAGTGTTGCCTTGATTTAACATCACTTTTAATTTTTGCATATAAATGTTGTTTTAGTGAACTTCTTCATCCTCCCTTTTATTTATTTTTTGTCTACTGCTTGCTTCCGCTTCTTACGGGCTTTTTTACTAGTTTGTTTAGTTAAGTTCGTGATTTAGAATGGATGTGTATATTCATTTGTTGTGTTAGTGAGATGCATTTTATTTTTTGGGCAATTGAGCTGCATTGTTCTTTATAAGTGGGCTGCATTGTTGTAGACAAGTGGACTACATTGCTGTAGACAAGAGGACTGCATTGATGTAGACTAGTGGACTATATTGATGTAGACTAGTGGGATGCATTCTGTTCTTTAGTGAACTGCATTTTTTATATTAATGAGATGTATTACATGGTTTTTGGTTTTGTATTTTGTGCTGAGTGTTTCCATGTTTTTAGGTTTTGATGGGGGGCTTCATGAAGGCTGTACGTCACTGTTTGAGTCCCATGGTTCTGAGGTGGTTATGGGGGATTGTGTAATTGAAATCTCTCCAGATAATTCTGGTTCTTTGGCTGGAGATGGTTTGAACACAGATGTGGCATCTGGACCTGATGGTGGAAGTGTCTCATGACCTAGCTCTCCACACGATGTATTTGATGTTGATGATGATGATTTTGGTACGCCGTGTCGACGCGTCACTAGGACTAGGAGTGCAACAATTAATCGTCCTCCTATGGATGAGGTTGAAGTATTTTTGAACAAGAGGGCAGGTGAGAGGGCTTTTAAGTTGAGATGCTCTATAGAGAAATTGAAGTCTCTGAGGTTCAAATATATTGATGAGGCGAGGAAAATAAAGGATCTTGTTCTTAGCAAAGATTTTGTAACCAAATACCACGAGTAAGTTCTATGTGTGTGCCCTTCATCCTTTTTGTGTGTTTTGTTTTTAATTTTAATTTTATTGACCCCATCTGTGTATGTTTACTGCAGGAACGCGTTATTTATGGTGAATAGTCCTTTTGGTGATGTTGATACTTACACTGTTGACTATATCTATAATACATTTGGCAAAGGAGCTTTAATGGATTCCTATCTCATGGATTTTGTCATCAAGTACTCGAAGCAAGAACCTAAATTGGGTTTAGTTTATCATTCCGGTGAATGTGTGCTACTTTCACCTTTATTTATCACGGTAAACATGTGCTGTCATTTTTTCCTATTGTACTGGTTTTTTCATGTCCATGCCTGCATGCATTGTTTATCCTTTTTTTCATGTCCTTTTTTGTTCTTTTTTCTGTGCAGTACATTCTTCAAATGGAAACCTTTGTGATGAGAGATGATGATTTAAACATTGCGTTGCCAGCTGTGCATAGCCCGTTTGTTTAGAAGATCCAGTTAAGCAGTTCAAGGTTTTTGTGAGCGACGACGTAAACTTGTTGGATGCAAAACTGGTAAGTTCATTGTTTTCCGTCATTTATTTTTCTGGTTTGTTGCATTTCTTTTTATAGTTATTTTTGGAACTGTGGTCCTTGTGCTACGTGTCGAAAGAACTTTTCATTTTCATTTTCATTTTTGTTTTTTGATGTGAACAGATTATGATGCCGCGCTCCAAGGATGGTCATTATTCCTTATACACGATGAACCAGCATCGCCAGACGTTTGATATCCATGGCACTAGAAAGTACACTGGCCATCTTGATGTCACGACAAAGTGGCGCATGACTGACTACCACTCAGATTGCACTGAAGTGGTATGTCATTTTTTTCTTGCCAAGTGCAAAGCTTTTCTGTGTTTCTCCTACTGCATTTTTTTATAAACTACACATGCAATGTTAGCACACATAGAACCACACTTGTTTATGTAGTGCACTGCAACATATGCGTGACAAAACTGCATTTTCTCACACCCCCCATAATCTATGTAAAAAAGGGTAAAAGGAAATGACCTCGCGTGCATTTAAAAGAGGGACTATCTAGACGTTGAGAACAACTTTTGTATTTTTTGGTTCGTCTGAATAGTAACTTGATCTGTGATGTGTGTTATTTTTACCTTGTGATTCCTTTTTTGCCAGATGAGGAGGATGACTCAGCTGCTTAAGGTGATTTATGGTGAAAAAATGTATAAATCGAAGAACCACCCCGACTGGGTTAAATTGGCACAGAAGCCCTCTTTTCTGGTCGTGCCAGCGCAGGGAGAAAACGAGTGCGAAATCTATGTTCTGAGGTTGACGCAGTTGTATGACGGCCAACGTCTAGTTGAGAGAATTATGAAATCCGACGTAACACCTTCTCTGTTTTCTTCTTTTTCTTGTTTCCTTTTTATTATTTTTACTTTTTACTTTTTGTTCTTTATGACAACTTTTTTTAATCACTGGTCTGCATTTTTTTAATTTTCTTTTTGCAGCCTGCTGTTGAAGATTGGAAGGCGGAGTACATGTTCCGCCTGCTGTTCAATCTTTCGAACATGTTGTGTTATGAAGACATGCTGCTTGAGTTACAAGATCTGATTGCGGACCTCGGGCTTACTTCCCTGTCGCAATCGCAGACGCATTAACAATCATTTTGGCGTTGTTTCTACTGAGTAAAAGCCTGTGTATGGACAAGAACTAGGAGTTCATGTTGTGTATTGTGTGCTGTCTAAGGTAGATAATGTATGAAAAAGACTATTTTTTCTGTTATCGTGTTTTCGTGTGCTTTTTGCAGTAGTGTATATGGACGAATTTGTATGTGTATGTGTATTTTTTATAAATAACTCATACAGTATATATATGTGTATATTTTTATTTTGTTGATGACCATGTTCTGTGTGAACTGGCATTTGTCACACTTATGTGTATCGTATGTGTCCCATAAATGACATCGCATGTGATGCCGAACTTCTTCGTCCAACAAAAAGAACTGCATTTGTCTACAAGTTTGTGCTGCACCTATTTTTTTGCTGCACTTGCCGCAGACCCTGTATTCATGTGTGTGTCCCGAAACTGCATTTCTTTTTATGATACTGCACTGCTTTTTGCCTAACCAAATGCACTGCTTCGCCTAAAAGTTGCATCCTACAGTTTTTATTTTATTTTTTGTACGGTAAGGTAGGGGGGTTGCCCCCCCGTTTTTTAGTTGTCTATAGATTTTATATTGCTCATGTATTCCGTGTACTTAACGCACTGCGTGCGTTAGCGTGAGGCCG
>NC_041384.1:132407030-132430016 GCF_002162155.2 Triticum dicoccoides | reverse complement strand
AGGCAGGGACGCGGCATGCCGCGACGCCGCATGCGTAGGCGAGTCTGTCACACCCCGTCACCTTCATGTCTATCTTAGGGGTGTGGCTCTGGGGTTGAGTGCATCCTATAGTTGGAAAAACAGAATGTCCGCACTGCATGTGTCAACCAAGTGCACTGCGTGCGATAGCGCGAGGCCGAGCAGGGGGGTGGGAGGGGGGGTCGTGACCCCCCCGCCTCCCACCCCCTGCAAGGCCGAGCCTGGAACGAGCCGGAGCAGGCGACAACACGGCATGCTGCGACGCCACATGCGTAGGCGAGTCTGTCACACCCCTCGCCTCCATGTCACACCCCGTGCGCTTGTCAACCAAGCCAGTGTGTGACGTGGGTTTCTGCCGTTGTAGCCAAGTGAAAAGATTCGCCGTGGTAGTTTTCTTGAATGGCTGGAAAAAATATTCGTCTAAGCGAACTGAAATGCTTTATTGACAACCCATCTTCCATCCCATACCGGGCTGCACAGCGGACTGCATTTTTTAGGTGAGGGGGTACTGGAATTACTTGCTAGTTGTGCATTGTTGGGCTTTGTTTGTTTTTGGGCTGTGAGAATTTGTTGGGTTCGTTGGGGTGTAAGACGCATTGGGCCGAAGTCGGCCTATGAGCACGGCTGGTTCCCGGTGCGTTCCGTGCGGCCTAATGTTTAGTCCCACCTACCCGCGGAAGGCGCGCCTGACCTGTTTGTAAGCGCTGGCGAGGCAGCCGTGTCGACCTCCTTTGGTTATTTAGTTGGGCTCTTATACACGGCGCTTGGTGCTCTATGCTCTCTGACCTGTGGCCCCATGTGTGCCCGGCCCCATGCATCGTGGCTCAGAACGGCTCGCCTGCTATGGGTGCAAGTCTACTACGAGACTGGCTGGGGCCTGGTTGCAGTTGGGTGGTCAATTTTTTCCTTATCTGAAGCATTTTTTATTCGGGGGTATATATATTTCGTGGAAGTACAAATGGTGTCATTTGTACTGCTTGCACCAACGTTGAGTACTGCACTACGCGTACCAAGTCTGTATGTTGTGCACTGCACGAAAGTTGCTGCAGCCTCTCTCATTATGCATTTATGCATGTACAACACTTCATGTATACACTTTGTGAACTGCCTTATATTTCTTATGTGAACTGTGTTCACGCTTGTTTATAATGTTCTGCAGATTATATTTTTTATAAATATTAATATTAATGTTCTTTTTCTACAATTACTATTTGCGGACTGCATCTGTACAAATGCGTAATGCTTATTTTTACCATTGTGAACTGCATTAATCTTTCTTTTTTAGGTATGAGTTGTAGTCAGATTACTTAATTTTTTTTGTTTAACATTGTTTTTGAATATGTTTTGTATGTGAATAGTATGTTTTCGTATCACAGATTAAATTTTTCAAAGTTTTCTGGATACTTGTTCTAACACAAACTAATTTCAGCAATAACAATTGTGTAGCGACCCGACCCGAATGGATCAAGTCTTTGTGCTTAAGTGTCATCCCTGGATCGGTATGCTGACACACACAATACTCGAGGATTTATAACAGAGGTAAATCACATGTGTACAGTAATGTAAATACTATTACCTCAATCCAAAATAGCGGAAGTAACAAGGTTGTGGATTCCCATCAACACCAACGGCAAAGTTGAGTGTAGAAATCGTAACCCTAACGTATCTCTTACTCGTCGTAAGATAATCCTGCAACATGAGACGTTGCAGCCACAAAGGGTCAGTACATTGAATGTACTGGCAAATTCACACCATAGAGAATGATGAATAAAGGCTATCACTACATGCATATTTGGCTGGTGGAAAAGCTCTATGGTTATAAGGTTTTTTGCGAAAAGCCAATTTTTCCCTACTGCAAAGGAATAAATTTTATTTAACTATCATGGTGGATGTTAATCATTGAGAATGGTTGACAGCATTCTCAATCCCAATTAAGTAACATCATTAAAACCCAACCAATTATTTAAGTAATGTGATGAGATCAACAGGATAATCCAAGAACTAGATACTCAAGACGTCCATAACCGGGGACACGGCTAACCATGATTAGTTTGTACACTCTGCAGAGGTTTGTGCACTTTTCCCCACAAGACTCGATCTCCTCCGTTGGATTTCTCGCACTACATGGTGTTTGAGAAACAGATGACCGAGACATAGTCTTTCAGAAGCGCTAGCACCTTACGATGGGTAGACCGTTACACCTACTTTCCCCTACATCTGCTAGTCTACCACTGTAAGAGTTCACACGACTTAATCAACTATGCTAGAGCCCATAATAGCTTGTGGCTGCACATGGAAGTTTCTAGTATGAATAATCTTATGATCCCTTTGAGCCTGGGTGGCAGTCCATAAAAAAAAGGCAATCCTGGTCTACCCAGGTGCCTAGACAGGCAATCCTGGAATACCCAGGTGCCTCAATCCACCCAGATGTGTATTTAAGTTGCCACCTTAAGTAAACCATTAATTAACAATCTCACATCTGTCATGAATACTCTCAAAACCCAATCCACGTCTACGAGCATAGCATGGCAATGTAAGCATAACATAATAGTAACTCCCAAGGGTTTGATAATAAACAGGTAATAGGTACTACCTCAGCTACTTCCCATCCCACAATTTAATTAGATCCTAATCATGCAATGTTGGAGGTTTGATCTAATGCAATAAAAACTGGGTATGAAAGAGGTATGATCAAAGTGTGAACTTGCCTGCAATGTTGATGAAGATGATTCGCACTCAAAACTCTTGATAGTTCTACTCGTCACACTCCGGTCAATCTATCGTAAGCAAGCAATAGTAACCACACATAAGCAATCATTCAAAGTATCAGAAAGATCGAAGAAGACAATTCGGAAAACATCAAAACCAAGCAAATAACTCTTGCAACATAAACCAATTTCTAACAGTACCAAAATTATATGAATTTGTCCTTATCAGAAAGTTTAGGTCAAGAGCTTCGATTTGCAAAAAGAATCAACTCAAACGGAGCTACGAAACTCAAGTTATGATCAAACGAAGTTTGAATTCAAATCTGATCTAATTTAAATTTTAAACTTTTCAAAAACATGTTTGAGTTGGATTACTGGATAGAGGAGATCATAACAAATAAGTGGGCGTTGGTTTCGTTGGATTTGGACAAACGAGTAAAAAGTTATGGCTATTTGAAAAATCAGGGCCAAGCTGTTTTACGGAAGAAAAAAATAGGTACAGGCTAGGGTCTAATGTATAAATACGTACACTAATTGATAATCTAATTATTTTATCATATTAGTCTAAAAATAATAAACTACGGAGGTATAAGAAGAAAAAAATAAAGAAAGATACCTTTATAAGGCAGAGAAAGGACAACTTTGGAGAAAGGAGACGATTTTCAAAAGTCGCGCCGGAGAGGAGAAATATATTTTTCTTAAATGAATCTAGTCAAACCAAAATATTGATTTAACCCAAATCGGATGATTTTTGGAGGCTCTATGGGTCTATATTTATTGGTGGAAAAGAGGCTTAGGGGTCAAAGGCTAGGCAATGTGAGACTAAACGTAGACGAAAATATACGAAACAGAGAAGAAAAGAGGCGGATGGGCCTAAAGGCCTTCGGCCGGCCGCGCGCACGCTGCGGTGCAGTTTTTTTTTACAAAATCCGGCCTAAGAGAAAAAAAGAAAAGGCTGGCTGGGCCTGGCCTATTTAAGAGAAAAACAATGGGGCGCCAGAAGCTACTATACTGCGCATGTAGGCGATAAATAAATATGGGCCGCACGTACAGTTTTTTTTAAATAGAAACAGAAGGAAAACCGAATAACAAAACAAAATAAAAAATTTATATAGGCATATTATATATCAAAATTTTCAGAAAAAGATTTTTTACGACATGAACATTTTTCTGGCATTAAATAAATACACACAAATTCTAATAATTCTAACAGTGCTCCTGCTCTAATAAGATCCAACAAAAATCATTTTAAAAATACCAGAATGAAATCAAATTTATTTCTCTCCAATTTTCTGTTGTAGGGAATCATGTTACCCTATTTTCCATGTATTTTATTTTTGGAGAAAAATGATTTGAATAAAATCCAAATAACTCCAAATTGAAAAATAATTCCAAAAAGACTTTGAATTTGATCATTTGAAACTCCCAACTCATATTTCATATAATTTGAAGAAGTCATTTTATCTTCTCTCGTGAAAATCATTGAGTTGCATAAAGTTTCTGAATTGGAAAATATTTCCCAATGGAATTCAAATATTTTTTGAACACCCTTTTCATTTATTTAAATGGAAGAAGTCATGTCATCTTATCTCTAGGGTTTTGTATTTGAAAAGAATTTGAATTCACGAGGATCATAAATGAAAAAAATGAAAGTTTGGGAAAGTCCTTTTATTCCCTCTTATTTAAATTTCAAAAAGTTCGAATTCACTCACTTTCAGTCAATCAATCAAACAATCAATCAAATCTATCTATTTAATATAACATTCCAAAATTTAGAATTTTGGGATGTTACAAACCTACCACCCTTAAAATGAATCTCGTCGTCGAGATTCGGAGAGGCTAGCAAGAAATAGGTTAGGTTCGGGGTCTTCTCAAAATCCATCGATCGTCTCCGGTGTCTTGGGTGCTACCACCCTTAGAAAGATTGTTACGGTCCCATCAATACTCATATACTCCATTCTTATTCTTGACAGGGCCGGTCTTCTCAGATCTTCAGTATAATTCCTTTCTCTGGGCTCTTCCGGTAACGGCATAACCTTTTCCTCAATTCTTTTGTCCTTTCATCTTGGTAAGGTTATTCCGAGACTGGGTCTTCTTAGCTGACGGGTCCGGCACCAAAACTAAACAACTATCGATATCGCATGGTGGTCAACAATTTATGGTTTCTCCTACAGGAAATGGGTCTGGGTTGAACCTCACCGTATAACCTACGGTTGTCAACAACTGCCGTGTACAAGGGAAAAATACTTATACCATTCTAAGTTTAAACAAGGTTTTGATCGTCGTCTCTTTACTATAGGTAAGTCACTCAGATTTACCATCCCTTATAGCAAGGCGAATAATAAGAGTAAGTCGGTATGGTGATCAATCCATCCCGCACCCAAATCATTACCCTGTATATGGTTTAGCGAATCTCGCATTCTAACACTCGGTCATCCTCACAAGCATTGCAGAATTTCTCTTGTCCATGAACTGCGTTCGGAATAATCCATTGATTTTGCAAGCCAAACAAACATCTATCGTTCCTTCACAACTCTTAGGTTTTGTGTAAACTCCTATATAATCGTCTGCCGATAAACGTCATATCTTCCTCCAGGGTTTTTCCTTCAGCAAGAATGTGCTTGCTTCTTGGCAGGTCCTGGGGCCTGTGGGTTATGGCCCATCTCATCACTTGTGGTCCTTGAACTTATCATCGAGCAACTGATCATTATTCCAACTTCCAACTTCCTAGTATTCTTAAATCCATCTAATTGTACTATCTTCCTTCCTTCTATTGGCACCAAACTAGGACATGTTTACTCAGACTCATCATGGAATTTCCATTGATCCATATTTCCAACATCAAACTTCCTTTATATCCAATAGTAATTTATCTCTTCATCCTCATGGGGTATCCTACATATCGAGACAAAAACTTATACTTATGAAGTCCATGTTCCACTTCGTGGAATATCATTATCCTTTCTAGGGTCAAGCGTCCTTACAGGGGAATACTGGCCATCTATGCATGGCACTTCTTCAACTGGGAAATGTGAAACACATCATGAACTCCTGACAGTCCTTCGGGTGACTCCAACTTGTTGGCCACTTCTCCCATACGCTCCAAAACTCGGTATGGTCCTACAAATCTCTGGGCTAACTTTCCCTTAACTCCAATTCGTTTAACTCCTCGTAGAGGGGACACACGAAGACATGCTCTGTCTCCAATTTCATATACTACCTCCTTGTGTTTTTTTAGTCTGCATAAATCTTCTGCCTGGACTGATATACCTTCAGTCTATCTCGAATCAACTTAACATTCTCTTCTGACTCCTTGATCACATTTGGTCCAAACAACTGACAGTCTCCAACTTCATCCCACATAGTCTTGGGGTATCACACATATCGAGACAAAACTCGTATTCATTTTGTCCGAGATCCACTCAATGGAGTATCCTTATCTTTTCCAGGGGTAAAGGGTTCTTACAGGGTACTACCACCCTTAAAATGCACAAATCTTCCATAGACCATATTTCTCATATCCTCAAAAATGGTCAAAATTCTTCTTCATAGGATAACAACTCAAAAATCCGTATCAGTACCAACGATGCTAACTTTATTCACTCTCAATTGATTACAATCTCTCGCTTTTCCATTACATGTCTCAACTCAACACCTTAATATAAAAGAAAATGTTCTCACTTCTACTACTCCGTTTCTTTTGTTGCAAACTCAACTATCTAGCACAAGTTTCCTTCTCCTTGGGGCATTCTCTGGCAAAGTGCCCTGCTCCATTACAACTAAAACATATTACTTCTCACAAGTATCGAGGTTTCCCTTTTGGGCAACTGTTGAGGTAGTGCCCTGACTCCTTGCACCTGTAACAGGTGATATGACTCAGGTCCTTCCTGGAATCCAATCTGCTTCTCTTCCTGGACCTTTCCATGCCAATCATGGCTTCTATTTCTTGTGGGTCATATTCTACTTCCTCTGTCGGGAATTCTACTAGATCCCCATTCAAACAATTTTGGGAGATGTGTCCTTCTTCTCCACATGAATAGCAAGACTTAGTGCAGGGTTTACTCGGGTCTTCTTTAGGTGTGTCCTCCACCTCTTCCTTCATCACAGTTTCTTCTAAAATTCCCATAAGGGCTCCTTTCTTTACTTCTTTCTTCTGCTGGATGGTTCATTATACCATGGGGTAAATGTGACACTGAGCAGGATAGTGGGTAGTCCCTTCACACAAGAAACAAGTAATCTGCCTAGTTGGGCATTCTTCAACTGGGTGACTTCCTTCACAATTAGGGCATTCATCCTTGTGTTCTTTATGGGTGTGTCCTATTTCTCCACAAATCTTGCATGCACAAGGTTTCTTCATATCCTTTCCATAAGGCTTCAATTTCTGGGACACGAACCGAGACTTTAGCAAAGTCAACTTAAAATCTTTCCAAGTGGTTACTCCTTGCCATCCATTGATGGTTTGGTACATCCTCCACCAAGTAGTAGCACCTCTTTCAAAGCACTGAAGAGCATGTTGGGTCATATCCTTTCCAACTATAGGGTTATTCTCCATGCGATCCTCCATGTTCTGAATCCATCAGTCCGTCTCCAACTGACTCATCGGTCCAGAAAATATAAGCTCATCTTCATTCATCCTCTATTGGGTCCATGGGTTTTGGGGTCGGACAAGAGAGATAGAGAGGGATGCACACAATACAAACAAAAGTTTTGAAAAGGCAGATTTTATTTGTGGCTGTCGGGAAAAACATCAAACAAATGACAGCTCAGAAACATCGCATCTAACGCAGGTATATAACATGGGTTTGGTCTTCTAAAGGTCAATAAATCTTCAACGTCTCCAAACTCTTCAAGTCTTGTTCATGCCTCCAATGGCTTCTTCTGATCATGCTTGTCTTTCTCAAGTTCTTTTGCCAGGTCAACTCTGTTGACATGAAGTCTCTCATGACGTCCTTTATTATTCTGGAGTTGCGTCCCAAACTTTTAGGTTTCATCATCCTTGGCATGAACCATGTCCTACTGTCCTTCAGTTCCCGGTGAATCTCCGGTATCTCGAGGTTTTGCTCCTCCAGCTTGGCTACTTTCAGCTTCTGGGTCCCGTGTTCTTCACGAACTGTTTTCTTGTCAAATACGGCTTCCTGCAAATCAACCCTAAACTTCTTGATGTAACACTCCAGATCCTGGTGATACACTTAGCTAAGGTTAAAACTTCACCTCTTGCTGATAGATGCTCCATCAGCCTTCTACCATCCAATCCTTTCATGCATATGCATGCTTAACTCAGCACGGTGACAATACCATAAGCGGGAGATAACTTCATGGATAGCTGTGTTTCTGCTCTTGTCATTTCCATGAGCTATCATTCCATAGTTGATATCTCCTGCCTTAGGGTTTTCTTGAAAAATCCTTGAGTTCTTAACTCTACATGCTCCGTTCTTTCTCCGATACACCTTGATCTCGGGTATTGTCAACTTCGATAGTCTGCCAAGTTCCATAAGGGTAGCCTTCCTAGGTCATAAAAATCTGGGAATTCTTCAGAGCCTTCAAATCTCCTAGTCTCCGGAGTCTTCAACCACTGTAGTTTCCATTATCATAATGTATGGTAAAATCCTCTTCATTCCGAAGTGGTCTTAGTTGTCTGATATCTTGTACTTCTTGAAGTGGTCTCATCAGCCGAAACTTCGTGTGGTCAAAAGGGGAAAAGGGGTATGGTCTCACTAAAGGGAATATTTGAATAAGCTCAGAAGAGAAGAGAGGTAAAAGATCTTTTTGAAAGGGAAAGTTGTAGAGAAAAATCTTTACTATGGGCTTGCCATTTTCTAGGGTCACGTCCTACAGTCAACATGTGCTCTGATACCATCTTGTAGCGACCCGACCCGAATGGATCAAGTCTCTGTGCTTAAGTGTCATCCCTGGATCGGTATGCTAACACACACAGTACTCGAGGATTTATAACAGAGGTAAATCACATGTGTACAATAACGTAAATACTATTACCTCAATCCAAAATAGCGGAAGTAACAAGGTTGTGGATTCCCATCAACACCAACGGCAAAGTTGAGTGTAGAAATCATAACCCTAACGTATCTCTTACTCGTCGTAAGATAATCCTGCAACATGAGATGTTGCAGCCACAAAGGGTCAGTACATTGAATGTACTGGCAAATTCACACCATAGAGAATGATGAATAAAGGCTATCACTACATGCATATTTGGCTGGTGGAAAAGCTCTATGGTTATAAGGTTTTTTGCGAAAAGCCAAATTTTCCCTACTGCAAAGGAATAAATTTTATTTAACTATCATGGTGGTTGTTAATCGCTGAGAATGGTTGACAACATTCTCAATCCCAATTAAGTAACATCATTAAAACCCAACCAATTATTTAAGTAACGTGATGAGATCAACAGGATAATCCAAGAACTAGATACTCAAGACGTCCATAACCGGGGACACGGCTAACCATGATTAGTTTGTACACTCTGCAGAAGTTTGTGCACTTTTCCCCACAAGACTCGATCTCCTCCGTTGGATTTCTTGCACTACATGGTGTTTGAGAAACGGATGACCGAGACATAGTCTTTCAGAAGCGCTAGCACCTTACGACGGGTAGATCGTTACACCTACTTTCCCCTACATATGCTAGTCTACCACTATAAGAGTTCGCACGACTTAATCAACTATGCTAGAGACCATAATAGCTTGTGGCTGCACATGGAAGTTTCTAGTATGAATAATCTTATGATCCCTTTGAGCCTGGGTGGCGGTCCATAAAAAAATAGGCAATCCTGGTCTACCCAGGTGCCTAGACAGGCAATCCTGGAATACCCAGGTGCCTCAATCCACCCAGATGTGTATTTAAGTTGCCACCTTAAGTAAACCATTAATTAACAATCTCACATCTGTCATGAATACTCTCAAAACCCAATCCACGTCTACGAGCATAGCATGGCAATGTAAGCATAACGTAATAGTAACTCCCAAGGGTTTGATAATAAACAGGTAATAGGTACTACCTCAACTACTTCCCATCCCACAATTTAATTAGATCCTAATCATGCAATGTTGGAGGTTTGATCTAATGCAATAAAAACTGGGTATGAAAGAGGTATGATCAAAGTGTGAACTTGCCTGCAATGTTGATGAAGATGATTCGCACTCAAAACTCTTGATAGTTCTACTCGTCACACTCTGGTCAATCGATCGTAAGCAAGCAATAGTAACCACACATAAGCAATCATTCAAAGTATCAGAAAGATCGAAGAAGACAATTTGGAAAACATCAAAACCAAGCAAATAACTCTTGCAACATAAAACAATTTCTAACAGTACCAAAATTATATGAATTTGGCTTTATCAGAAAGTTTAGGTCAAGAGCTTTGATTTGCAAAAAGAATCAACTCAAACGGAGCTACGAAACTCAAGTTATGATCAAACAAAGTTTGAACTCAAATCTGATCTAATTTAAAATTTAAACTTTTCAAAAACATGTTTGAGTTGGATTACTGGATAGAGGAGATCATAACGAAGAAGTGGGCGTTGGTTTCGTTGGATTTGGACAAACGAGTAAAAAGTTATTGCTATTTGAAAAATCAGGGCCAAGCTGTTTTACGGAAGAAAAAAATAGCTACGGGCTAGGGTCTAATGTATTAATACGTAGACTAATTGATAATCTAATTATTTTATCATATTAGTCTAAAAATAATAAACTATGAAGGTATAAGAAGAAAAAAAACAAAGAAAGATACCTTCATAAGGCTGAGAAAAGACAACTTTGGAGAAAGGAGACAATGTCCAAAAGTCGCGCCGGAGAGGAGAAATATATTTTTCTTAAATGAATCTAGTCAAACCAAAATATTCATTTAACCCAAATCGGATGATTTTTAGAGGCTCTATGGATCTATATTTATTGATGGAAAAGAGGCTTAGGGGTAAAAGGCTAGGCAATGTGGAACTAAACGTAGACGAAAATATATGAAACTGAGAAGAAAAGAGGTGGATGGGCCTAAAGGCCTTCGGCCGGCCGCGCGCACGCTGCGTTGCAGTTTTTTTTACAAAATTCGGCCTAAGAGAAAAAAAGAAAAGGCTGGCTGGGCCTGGCCTATTTAAGAGAAAAACAATGGGGCGCCAGAAGCTACTATACTACGCATGTAGGCGATAAATAAATATGGGCCGCACATACAGTTTTTAAAAAAATAGAAACAGAAGGAAAACCGAATAACAGAATAAAATAAAAATTTTATATAGGCATATTATATATCAAAAATTTCAGAAAAAGATTTTCTACGACATGAACATTTTTCTGGCATTAAATAAAATACACACAAATTCTAATAATTCTAACAGTGCTCCTGCTCTAATAAGATCCAACAAAAATCATTTTAGAAATACAAAAATGAAATCAAATTTATTTCTCTCCAATTTTTTGTTGTAGGGAATCATGTTACCCTATTTTCCATGTATTTTATTTTTGGAGAAAAATGATTTGAATAAAATCCAAATAACTCCAAATTGAAAAATAATTCCAAAAAGACTTTGAATTTGATCCTTTGAAACTCCCAACTCATATTTCATATAATTTGAAGAAGTCATTTTTTCTTCTCTCATGAAAATCATTGAGTTGCATAAAGTTTCTAAATTGGAAAATATTTCCCAATGGAATTCAAATATTTTTCAAACACCCTTTTCATTTATTTAAATGGAAGAAGTCATGTCATCTTCTCTCTAGGGTTTTGTATTTGAAAAGAATTTGAATTCACGAAGATCATAAATGAAAAAAATGAAAGTTTGGGAAAGTCCTTTTATTCCCTCTCATTTAACTTTCAAAAAGTTCGAATTCACTCACTTTCAGTCAATCAATCAAACAATCAATCAAATCTATCTATTTAATATAACATTCCAAAATTTAGAATTTTGGGATGTTACAAATTGATCACAAGCAAACTGACGATACATAAGCAAACAACAGAAAGAAAATTTGACGATAATTCTAAAACGACATCGTTTTTACAAAAGAAATTTTCGATATGAAGCAACAGACATAATCAAAAGCTTGCATACATGAAACAAAGAACAACACAACGACTAAAGTAAAGTGAAACTAAACATAGCCCTGATTATTTCTAGTTGCTGTATTTGATTACATCCTTGTTCTTCTTCTTCTTCTTCTTCTTCTTCTTCTTCTTCTTCTTTGCTTCTTTGTCTCTTTTCGCCCTCTCCAGTTCCATTATGACATCGTAGATGATTCTCCATGACTCATATGTTGCGAATGCATCCATTGCTGCATACTTGATAAGCTTTTGTGGCAGCGGGCAAAGTCCCCACAGAGTATGGTCCTCCTTGCGGTTAATTTTCTTCTTCATGTCATGGTAGTGAATGTCTATCATCCTGCCGGCAACATCAGCCAAAGAGTCAAACTTCTTTTTATTGTATGGGTCTCTCCATTCCACCTGAATATCAATGTAGTTGTCGGAGTTGATCTCCAAACCAGATAGCTTCAGCTTGCTTTTGTCTCCTTCAATGGCGAAGCCAACGAAGGTGTACTCACCATTCATGAGGAATTTGTCTAGTTCCATTGGCCTACAAGATGTTTGCATAGAGTGAATATAGTTTATTTTGTTAGAACTACCGACATTTTTTTGTTTTTTTTTCTGAAACTGAACTGCAATATGAATATCTGAATCTGTTGCAGTGAGTAGTTGCTAATACTTCGTTCAGCATAAGTAGTAAATTTGATAATATATTTGCATAAACAATGCATGTTTTGTGCATGCTTGTATTCTCGAACTGAATTTCATACATGTTTCGTATAGTAATGTTGCAGTTTTGTATTGTTCGGTCAAATAGTTTGTATTTTGGTAAAACAAAATAAAACTGCGTGTATTGCTAGATCATATAATTCAAGAATTGAACACATGAGTGACATACATGGAGCCAGATGAAAACTGTCAATGAATTCATATGCCATGCTTTTCAAAAATGAGAACCAAATTTTAAGTATTGGCAATTGCAGTGAAGAAAATTTAAAATATTGACAAGAAGTAGTACAGATTGATAGTTATTCTGACCTGTCTTTAGTTGTAGAGATGTGGTAGACAAGGCATTCTTTTTCTACACATAGCTGGAGCACTGCTGCCCATAGTGGCTTCACGTAGTGCGTGTACTCGACATCAACGCCGACTAGTTTGACGGGCATTCCATCGAGCTTCCTCCTGAGCGTGGACAACATCTTGTCCACGTCTTCACCCTTGCTCGTGCAAACGACGTGGATCTTGTGGTTGACGTGGAGGTCGACGTCGTGGAGCTCCCTGGTGTACGTGCGGCGCTGCTTGTACAGGGGTGCATCCGCCATGACTCTCCTCTGCTCTCTCGTGTTTGTTCTAGAGAGAGAGGTTAGTGAAAGGAAGTGTGGAGAAGAAGATGCAATGAGGTTTTTTGGGGGACAAAGCAGTTGTGTTTTCTCCTCTACTCTCCTTGACAGGACGTGGGAGAGGTGGAGCTTGGTGGTAGTGTGGTGGGGCTCTGTTTTTAGTTATGTGGCAACTGCAGAGAGGTTCTGCTATGAGGAGGCTCTGTTAGTGCATTGGAAATCCGGAATGTCGTCGCCTCTTTTTTCGTGACTAGTTCAAGGTATTGACGCAACTGTCAGAAAATGTGATGATTGTGTTTTCGGTGAATTTTCCAAGTAAGTGCACTTCTTTGCTATCAGAACAGAATTGCGTATGTCCACATAGTGTACTGCATTGAAGTGAAATTTATTGTTCATACACTGAATTATATCGGATTAGGATTCACGCAGATGTATGCACATTTAGTTTTTTGATTGAGTTCTTTCTTTTTTCTCTCTCTTTTTTTGATGGTAATGCAGCTTTTGTGTGGATGGAGGGCAGTGTGGGTAGGGGTGTTAGACTTCTTTGCTTAAGTAACAGGGCTGCATTCTTCATTTCAGCCATACTGCATTGCAGTGTAAACAGAACTGCATTTCAGAAAAAAGAATACTTTGTGCTTTCACGTGGAGAACTGCATTGTTGTACGTCGCGGACTGCATTTGTACGTTGACTTCGGGTTCCTGCGTTTTATTTATTAATAGCAAACTGTAGTTTTTGGCAGTGCCCACGCACATTTTTGTTGTTGTTGTTGTTGTTGTTGTTGTTGTTGTTGTTGTTGTTGTTGTTGTTGTTGTTGTTATTCATTTAAAAAATGTTTCTCATTTTTCTTTGATGTTTTATTTTTGAACTTATTGTTTTTTCTTAGTGGGCCTTGTTGGGCCTGTGTTCGGGTAGTGCAGACGCAATTGGCCCAAGTCGGCTTGTGAGCACGGCTGGTTCCTGGTGCGTTGTGTGCGGCCTAATGTTTAGTCCCACCTCACCCGTGGAAGGCGCGGCCTACCTGTTTATAAGCACTGGTGAGGCAGCCGTGTCGAACTCCTCTTGTTACTTAGTTGGGTGCTTATACACGACGCTTGCTGCTCTATGCTCTCTGACCTGTGGGCCCATGTGTGCCCGACCCCATGCATCATGGCTCAGAACGACTCGCCTGCTGTGGGGTAGGTCTACTACGAGACTGGCTGGGGCCGGTTGCACCTGTGGTGGTCAATTTTTTTCTTTGTATTTTTCTCTCTTAAGTATTTTTTTCCAATGTAGGGGCGTGTAGTGCTTAGTAAATCATCTGTGCACTGCATTGATCAGGGTTCTGTACTACATGTGCACGCATTCCATACTACACAGGTTTGCGCTACATTTTTGTGCATTGCATGGGTAGCATTTTTCTTTATTGTTTTTCTTTTATGTATCCTTTTGTCTAGTGTACGGGTGGGCACTACTTTGGTGCCTCTACGTGCACTGCATTCGTCATAGTCCTGTGCTACAGGTGTACACATTTTGCACTGCATGCATCCTTCTTTGCGCCAAAGTTGTGATTGTTTATGCCAACGCTGCGGACTGCATGACTTCATTTAAGGACCAAATTAGGTGCACTAATTCAGCTTTATGCACTGTGCGAAAGTGCTTCTCTTTGTGCTTCATTTTGAGCATGTACTGCACTTCATGCACACATATAGTGAACTTCCTGGTAAGTCTTTGGAGAACTGCACACATAAAATGGTCTGTTGATTATAATTCTTTAGAGAATTATTATTTAATGATCTGCGGTTAGTTCGTGGGAATTGCTGCAGTCAAAGTACACCTTCTTTTTTTGTTCCTTTTTCTTTGGTAACATAAGCCTTTATTGATTGTCCTTCATTCTTGGTAACATAATTTTCATTAACTCCCCTTTAATTTTCAGTTTTGACCTATTTGCATTCCTCTTCTATAAATGTAGGCGGACTTCTACCCTTCCTTTGCAGGTCATTTCTCCTCTAGCCGCAACTTCTCTCCTTTCTCCAGCCTCTCTTTATTTTTTCCCTTTTCTAGGTTTTTGTTGCGATGGCTCCAGGCCCCTGCGCGAATCTCTCCTGCTGCGGCCATGGTTGTGGTGTGTCGATGGACTGCGATTGCTCAGCATGGGGGAAGGTATTGTGCTAAGCTGGGCGAGCGGATCAGCTTGCATATGGCACAGTATTCATGGAAGGATTGGATATGGGCCACATCAACGTTTCTGCGTTCTATTCCGCCCTGCTTCGCCATGGCCTTGGCCGCACAAGTACTTTTGTCCATCAGCTTACGCCAACAGATGTGGAGACTCACTACAAGATGGTATTTTTCCCTTGATCTGATTTTTTTCTTTGTGTTTTCTATTTTTTATATAATTCCATACTAGTGTGAACTTCTAGTTTTTTAGGAACACACTTATTTTGTTTTAATGAAGTGTACTGCACTTCGTACATATATCTTGTTTTTATTTGTTTTCTTGTGTGCATGGAGCTCGTGTTTTATTTTTGCATGGTTACAATATGTGAACTGCTTAGATACTAGATGAGAAGTAATAGTTTCTACAATTTTCCCTGCTTGTATGGTGTGTACTACATGCAGGTAGTCTCAAGAACTTCATAATAGTTATAAGCGTACTGCTTGTTTGCAAGTTCCGTACTGCACATTAGATTGCATTTAATCGGTACTGCTTTTTCGACTGTCGTACACTTCATCTAGCTTGTGTCTGTACTATGTGTAGGTTTATACTGGTCTGTGCAAAGTATGAGAATTGTACTGCTAGTATCGTCGCCAAACAATTTTAATTTTTTTGTAGAAAATTCCCCAACGAGCTGTTAGGTATCTCTGGCTCAAGAAGAAGGGAATTCTCCAAGTTGTTATTGGTAATGGACACCTTAAACCAGCTAAGTACCGTGTAGGCGTTGACGGGCGGCTGTGTCTGCAGAAAGGGTGGAAGGAATTTGTCATTGATAGTGGCCTGAAGTCTGAGCAAGTTGTTGTCCTCAACTTCTTTGAACTCGAGGATCGTACGGTTAGAATCATGTTTGACGTGATTGGTTAAGGTTATGAGGTTGATTTGTAATAAGTACTTTTGCGTGTCGAACGCTTCATCTTTTTGATGTGTTTTGTAATAAGCACTTTTGTATCAAAATGTTCTAAACTTCATGCTGCCAGTGAGCTAACTGCATTTTTTACATGGTTTTTAGATCAAAATGTGTCAATGTTTTACTCTAGACTGCTATATATATGCTATACTCTATACACCATTTCTCTTAACATGGTTTAGTTGAATAACTCGTAGTCAGCGGGAAATTTGTGTTTACACAAAATTTAAACTGATACATAAGTCATACCAATAAGCAAACTGATATGCATATGATTAATTTATTAAAGTTCATCTATTTGGTCATTAACCTGCTCCTTCTCCGCGGTGGCTGGAGCGTGTCTAATGTCGCACTTTCTTTTGTTTTCCGTGGTGGTGTTGCTGGTTCTTGTCTCTGCACCGTTGTGTTTGTATCCCCTCGCATGCTGGTTGATGGCTGCTTTTGTTTTTCAGTGCTGTGAACTACATCCTTATCTGCTCCCCGCGTGCTGGTTGATGGCTGCTTTCGTTTTCCAGTGCTGTGAACTACATCCTTCTTTGCTCCCCGCATGCTGGCTGATTGCGGCTTTTGTTTTTCAGTGCTGTGAACTGCATCCTTCTTTGCTCCCCGTGTGCTAGCTGATGATGCCTTTCATTTTCCAGTGCTGTGAACTGCATCCTTTCGTGCTCCTACCTTGTTTTTTGAAAGTGGTGTCGTTCTCGGTTGTTTCTATACAGCAGCATTCCCTTGTGGTGGTCTTGTTGGCATTGTTTCTTCATGTTCTTCGTCCTCTTCACTCTCTTCTTCATGTTCCTCATCTTCATCATCTGTTTCTTCATAAGCCACTGGTTCTTCGGCTTCTTCATGTTCTTCGTCCTCTTCACTCTCTTCTTCTTCCTCCTCTTCTTCATCTGCTTCTTCATAATCCATTTCTTCTTCAGTTGTGTCACCATCTTATTCTTTGATTTCATCTTCTTCGTCTTTCTCATTTTCTGATCTTGTTCTTTTGGGGAAGGTTCTTGAATTGTGTCTCTTCCTCTTTTTGCAGATGCTACAACGTCCCGGTTTCGTTCATTTCTTAGTGTTGTGAGTGGATTTTCCGTTTGGTTGTGCGTCGCCATGTCCTTGTTTTTCTTGTTCATATCTTTTTGTACATGTCCTGGAATTGTGGCCACTGATTTCATTACATGTATTGCACCTTCTTATTCCCAGTGGGTGACCATCACTGTCCAGCTCAGGCTGTGGCTTACTGTTTTTGTCATCATTTTTCTCCTTGCATGCAACCTTTTTCTGGGTTGTGTCGCCCCCTTTCTTCCTTCCTCTTCTGTTTGAAACAGGAGGTGGAAGAATTGTTTCTTTTTTATAGCACCAGTTCCATTGTGTCCAGTATTTTCTACTTGCTCGACATTATTGTCATGCTGGGATATCTCTGCTTGCTTTAGTTTTGCTTCTTCTTCTTCTTCTTCTTCTTCTTTGTTGAGCACATCAACTTCCTCGATCAGTGCCCTCATACCAGACAGCACTCTGTGGCACCCAACGTCGGACATTGTCGCTATGTTTACAAGGTCCATTGCTGTTTCTGTCAGCAATTTTCTACGGCAAAAAAGCAAGGTTCCATCTGGTGTTGTTTGTTCGTAGTCTCTTCTGTCAAACGTTGCATTTGATCTTGTGTTACGGGTGTATCTTTTCATGATGTACACCTCAGGAATCTTGAGTACTCTCAAATGAGAAAGCATGCATAACACATGGACGCAAAAGAGCCCTGTAGACAAACACATGATTTCCTTTGTTTTGTGAGTGAACTGCATGAAATTAATAAACACATATTTTTTTCGTTATTTGTTCATTTTTGAAGAAGTGAACTTCATTTGGTTTTGTGAATTACTCGTGCATGTGGACTTTTAAAGTTCAGTAAGTGAGCTTTCATGCATGACTATCAGAAACTAGAATTTTTTTGCTAGGAGTCTCACCTGTGTGTGTCCAGAGTTTGCACTCACATTCGTAGATCTCTTTCTTTTCATCGGCGACCACTTGGAAATTATGCCTTGCCCAGTCAAATGCATCCGATCTGTTGTAGTGGTGTACGAGATACTTTGTCAGGTTCTCAGGGCACAGTTCTGCTCTGAATGCAGTGCTACGGTAGAACGTTTCTTTGAAATATGCAAACACTGCCCTTGTATACACTTTTGATAGCTGAACTTCGAACCCAAACTGGGTTGTTGTCTTCACCTCTGACTGCATGATCATAAATGCTCTATTACGAACTAGAAAATGAAAAAAATGTTTGTTTTTGTAGTTATTTTTTAGCAGTTTTTGATTGACATTTTGTTTACCTCATTTGCTACTGTCTCTGCGCACTTGACGGCCTTCCTGGTCTGAATGCACTTGTCCACTTGCTGAGCAAATAGATGGAGATCATGCTTCTATTTGACAAAAATTTTCTTTAGTATGCGGTTCATGCTCTCGCTTATCTGTGTGGAAGTTATCCGAGCACAGAAAATTTCCTTGTAGTAAGCCGAGATCCACACATGCCTGTCATCCCACAATGAATTCATCACTTCGTTGTCTTGCAAGTTGTTTCTCTGAATGAGGTCGTTCCATCCTCGTTCAAATTCTGATGGCATTAGTGGGTGGTTCAGCACCGCATTGAGGTCATCCTTGAGTTTCTCGTGCGCCATATACAGCAAGGCGAGGTGGTCTTTATACTTCTTCATGATATGCCACCGACACAACTTATGCAAAGTATGTGGGAGGATAGTTTTTAATGCTGCCTTCATCGAAGAACACTGGTCTGAGAAGGCACAAATAGTGTTTTTTTATTAAGTTGTTTATGTGTGTAAGATAGATGGAAGAAATATAAGTGCACCAAACAAACGTAAGTATGTAGGTGTTTTTTTGTACCTGTGAGCATGCAGATTGGCGGCTTGTTGTTCATACACCTCAGAAATGTTTTGAAAACCCACTTGAATGATGGTATTGTTTCATCTCCCACGAGGGCAACAAAAAATATGGTGCTCTGTAGATGATGGTTCACTCCCACGAAGACTCCCAACGGCATGTGGAATTTCTTAGTTTTATACGTCGTGTCAAATGTAGCACAGTCTCTAAAATCTTCATACGATCCTTTGCAACTTGCGTTGGCCCAAAAGACGTTTCTTACACGGTTATCTGCATCAACATCATAATCATAGAAGAACTCTGGGTTTATCTTCTGCATCTTCTCAAAGAAATCGAGAAGTTTCTTGACATCATCTTTGGACTCTTCTCTGGCAAACTTCTGTTTCCTGCATTTTCAAACACAATGCAAACTCATCTCATCAAACAGGGAATAATTATCGACAGAATGCTCAAGTGATATGCTCTGTGACGTGCTTACTTGTTTACCCAGTCGCGGCTAGTATGTCCCCTGTACTGCAGACCACCGGACATATGCGATAGCGTTGACACCATCTGAGCATGTGTGTGGTTGTCCAATTGCGTGTCTTTCACTAACTGGTCTATCAAAGGATCGTATTTTTTGTGCGATCGCATGTGCAAAAGTATCCCGGGGGTTTCCAGCATCTTGTGATTGTGGTTGAGTTCAACCATTTCTATCACAAATTTGCCATCCTTCCTTTTTGACTCTAATCTTTGCCTTGCAGCCAATCCTTTTTGATGTCTTCTGACGTTTCCGGTGA
Source organism: Triticum dicoccoides (assembly GCF_002162155.2). Taxonomy (NCBI): domain Eukaryota; kingdom Viridiplantae; phylum Streptophyta; class Magnoliopsida; order Poales; family Poaceae; genus Triticum; species Triticum dicoccoides. The sequence continues at coordinate 132,410,167 of NC_041384.1, read as the reverse complement.
TAATCTGACATGGTCTGCTTGTGCGTCCCTTCTCTTGAGCAGACAATGTAGGCATTTGTAAAAGTCCCATGCCTTTTCATATGTGGTGAACTTCATTCCAGCGGCAGGTATGAGGTTCAGCGACATGTTTTTATCCTGCATTTAAGTGCAATGCTCGACGAGATAATTTGTTCTGTTTTGTTTTTAAATATGAGGAGTGCACATGAGTTTAATTGCAATGTTCCCAAGTTTTCAGAAGAATCGACTGTATTAGATGTTAGGTCAAACCTCACAAGAAATATGAGTGTGCACTGCAATGTTATCTGAATGGACTGCAAATATTATTATATTTTCAGGACATAAACTTACATGTGTGTAGAATCGCACACCCGATGGTGTTTGCAGCTCGCCGGGTTGTATTGGACATGGCGGAGGTATATCAGATCTATGTAGTTGAGGATCTCGCGACGGCAATAGTGAGGAGGATTTGTACCTGCCGTTGACTTCTGACTGAGGCACCATCGGTGGTCATAGTGTCGAATTTGATGCAACAGATCCACTTGCAGCTCTGTTTTTCGGTGCAGCAGGTGGACGCTGAGCTCTGTTTTGGGGTGTAGCAGGTGGACGCTGAGCTCTATTTTGGGGTGCAGCAGGTGGACGTGGTGGTAATCCAGTGTTGTGACGATGTCTCAGTGGATTGGTTTGAAAATTTTGGAGTGGCGGCACATCATCATAGTCATAATCATCATCTGCTACAACATCATTTTCAACTGCATCATCATTGTCTGTTCGGACATGCTGTCCAAATGTAGTGAACTCGTGCTTATAGTCTGGGTTGAGAACTGTTATTAGCTCATCTTCATCGTCATCGTCTTCATCATCCTGTTGGTGAGTGCCCTCCCACACGAATGTGACATGATCGTCATGTTCGACTACCTCTTCTTCCTGGAAAAAATCCTCTCCCGGAGAGTACTGCACCCTGTTTGTCATCGTGAAGAATCCTCGAGGAATCTCAGGGGTAACCCAGCCAGTATCTCTTTCAGAAGAAGCTTTACTCTTCTGAAAGTTGTTGTTCCCAGTGTTGTCAATTATGCATGGTATTTTGTATCCGCTGAACATCATTTCCTGCACAAAATGACCGAGCTGCATCGTCAGGTTAAATGAACTGAATCATGCGAACTACAATGTGCTTGAAAGGGCACTACGAAGTATTGCACGCTGACTGCATCACCCTGCAAGGTGAACTGAAGCAACTACACTACATCATTATCCATAATGAACCTATACAAACGTATTGCACAACCGAGCAAGTGCACTACATTTTTCGCCACGACGAACTAAAGCAACCGCACTGCATCGTTGGAGGCGTACTATACTGCTTGTACCGCTTTGTATGGAATAAGTAAACTAAGATAGTTGAGGGAGTGTACTGCTTACCTCGCGTTGCAGTGCTTTCTTCCGTTTGCATGAAGAAGTTCCCCTCTTGTCTGTTTGCAGAACTTTTGCGTTCACCCATGCAGTCCACTTGCCCTTCAGAAGTTCATGAGCGGTCTGGACGTTGCTCAAGGTGAGTGGTGACGGAGGATTTGCTCTGAAGGTCGTTGTAGACTTATTCCAAGAAGCTGCCGTGGATGAAGGAACCTTCCGCATAGTCCTCCTTGCTTGAATTGGTTTGATGTCGAGGCAGCACCAATCCACATCTGATGAAGTACAGCTAATTGAAGGACCGGAGGAGTTCGGCGACGGCGCTACCGAGCTGCTGCTGCAGCGGAATAAGGCCGATATACTAGCGGGGGAGGTGTTGCTCGGGTGCTGCCATGGAAGAAGGCCGAGAGGTGATGGGCGGCATCATTGCTTGGCCGCTGCCGCGGAAGAAGGCCGGGATCGGAGGGGCGGTGTCGCTGCCGGCCGCCACCACGGAAAAAGGCCGGGAGGCGAGGGGTGGTGGCGCTCCCAGGCCGCCGCCGTTGGAGAAAGCGGGGAGGGAAGGGGCGGTATCTCTCCCAGGCCGCTACCGCGGAAGAAGGAGGGGAGGGGAGGGGCGGCGGCGCTCCCGGGCCGTTGCCGCGGAAGAAGGCGGGGAGGGGCGGCGGCGCTCCTGGGCCGCTGCCGCAGAAGAAGGCGGGGAGGGGAGGGGCGGCGGCGCTCTGGTGGCAGATGTGCAGAATAAGGCCGGTGTTGTTAGAATAAGGTCTTAAGGGGTGTTGTTAGAATAGACCCACCCTATATATATGGCTTCTGCACAACATCTCCATCATCATTATCAGTACATCCTACGCAGGTGAGTTAGGATGCACTTGATCCCAGAAAGGTATCTATCCTTCAAACCAGAGGAGTGCTTCAAACTAACAACAGTACATAATATCCAACAAAAGAGGGTCATGCTATATGTGACGCCCCAAGACCGGCACTCCAGATGCTGTCCAGTTATTTCATTGTTGTCATGTGTTTCATTTGTTCTTGCTCTATTTATTTATTTTGCATCGCATCATGTCATCATGTCTTTTAATTTTTAAAAGCTCAAGTAAATAAATTGCATAGATCTTTTGATCTATTTAAACCGAGGAAACTCACATGGTGATTTCTCTTTATAACATATCCTCCCAATATTTGGGAGCTATTATGAAATATTCCATTTTTTCGAAATCACCCATAAACACACTTGCAAATATTCCCCATGTCTTTTCCTTCTTCAAGTTTTGACTCTCTAACCTTGCCCATAAGTATTTTCCCAATTATCGAGGCTCTGTCTAAATTCTCAACATTTTTGGACACTTCAAAATCCTAGACTCTATTCAAACTCCTTTGGTGCAAGTTAAATAATATTGGATTTAACTTTGCCTTTTTTGCTGGAACCACTTTTGTTGGGTTGGAAATATTCCATACAGCCTTACAAAAATATCCCACAATTTTATTCTTCTCCATGGCCTTTTTCTCTTGATTCTTTTGGTCTCTCTCTATTTTTTTTTGAAAAGTGAAACTCACAGAGAGGGAGAGGAGTAGTGCAGCAGCCCAGCTAGGCCTCTGGCCACTTGGGCCTCCTAGAAGGCCGGCCAACCTAAACCATTCCTAACCCTAGCCCCCCACGCTCGATCGCTCGCTCCCTCATCCTCCTTGCAACGCTGCCAGCGCCCGACCCCCTCGCCCTCTCTCTCTCT
>NC_041384.1:132341720-132406435 GCF_002162155.2 Triticum dicoccoides | reverse complement strand
CCCTCCTCCTCTATCCAGAGAGCCGCCAAGTCCACTGCCGGCCGAGCTCGAAGCTCCGCCGCTACACTCGTCGCCAGAGTCCCGCTCCTCTGCCTCCATGCATCTCCGCTGACACCAACCATCACCGTCGCCCCGCAGCACCTCGTTAGGCCGTGCCGCCCCGTCCAGTTCCTCATCGGCGACCTCTCGCTCCGGACCCGTCTCCCTCACCCCGCCAGTGCCCTGCTCCAGTGTCGCTGCCGGATGCCTCAAGCTCCAGATCCGGCTAACCTCGCCGCTCCCTTCGGACTCCCGCAGCTGCCTGTTGCCGGCCATCCCCATGGCTCGAGGAGCCCGCACCTTCATATGCTCCTCTCGCCCTGCGCCGGCCTCCACCAGCACCCATGGCCGCCGCTTGCAAGTCACCACCATAGCCGCCGCGTCCTTACTTGCTGCTTTAACTTCATGCCCGTGCTTCATTTTCGTCATGGACGTGGGGTAGCAGTTGAACCTCGCCATGTTTCTGTCCCACGCCGCAAGTCCGACGCCTAGACCACCTCAAGTTCGACTACATGTAACACCAAGTACGACTACACATGGCGATGCGTCAAGTTCCACTACCGTCGACCCATGTATTATTATGTGGAATCACCAAGTACCCTCTCCGGATCGCCAAGTTCGACTACTGATGGCAAGTACCGCACTGAATGCCGAGTTCCTCGCCGTGACCCCGAACATCTACGGAAAACTTGTGCGACTATGAACGTGAACGACTACCGTCGCCTCGAAAACATTGGATTCGTCAAGTACCTCTCTGAAAACGAACGTGTACGACTACTTCCACTACCGTCGCGAGAACAACTACATCTCGTCGAACTCGTTCCACCCCGAAAATGCACGCTTCGAAGGTATAACCCCGAGACGACCGCCCGTGGGTGAATGCATGAGTGATGTATGATATGAACTGTGTGTTTTCACCGTATGCGATTGACGTTGCATGTTCCTCCTCGTTTTCCACGCTGTCGACCCGTGGGAGCCCGCTTGCCGGGATCACCCCCACCATCCTTGCATGACATGCTCATGCCACTACCTTTTGCACCCGTATCTCCGTGAGCTACCGCAACCGATATGTTGCCCTGGCATCATTTTTGGATTCGTTGCCGTAACACCCTTTCTCTCCACCATGGTGACAAATGCTTCATAATATGCTCATGTCAACATTTTCATAAAACTTGCATAAAACTTGTATATGTCATAAGCATCATGATAACAACATTAAAATCTTTAAAATTATTGTTCGCATTAAATTGCTATATGCACATGAGGATTTACCGGAATTGTTGTTTGTTATTTTCGGCCTCATCTAAATTGCCTAGAATGCGTAGTTTACTTGTGCCTCACTTCTTGCCATGTTAACCAACTTTTAACTTTGTTGAGTACATAAACAAGAGTGAACTAAATAATCGAATGTGGTGTTTCGTCAATATGCAACTTGTTGCATATTGAGCTCGACTTAACTTGTAGTTTTGTTTTGCACTTTGCCATGCCATGCATATTTAAACCGGACATGCATCATCCTTGTTTGTGCATCATGCCATGTTTATGCTTGTGTTTACCATGTTGCTTGATTCTTTCCGGTTTGCTCCTCTCGTTAGCTTTGGTTTCGTTCCGGAGTTGTGAGGATTCGTTCGGCTACATCCGTTTGTCTTCTTCATGGACTCGTTCTTCTTCCTTGCGGGATCTCAGGCAAGATGACCATTACCCTCGATATCACTTCTATTTTTGCTTGCTAGTTGCTCGTTCTATTGCTACATCACGCTACCTACCACTTGTTATATCATGCCTCCCATATTGCCATGTCCAGCCTCTAACCCACCTTCCTAGCCAACCGTTGTTTGGCTAAGTTACCGCTTTTGCTCAGCCCCTCTTATAGCGTTGCTAGTTGCAGGTGTCTTGCAGGTTGTTCCACGTTGGAACGTGGTTATGTTGGGATATCACAATATCTCTTATTTAATTAATGCATCTATATACTTGGCAAAGGGTGGAAGGCTTGGCCTTTTGCTCGATGTTTTGTTCCACTCTTGCCGCCCTAGTTTCTGTCATACCAGTGTTATGTTCCTTGATTTTGCGTTCCTTATGCGGTTGGGGTTATGGGACCCCCTTGACAGTTCGCTTGGAATAAAACTCCTCCAGCAAGGCCCAACCTTGGTTTTAACATTTGCCTAACTAACAACCTAAACTTTTCCCTAGGGAGTTATAAACCCGAGGGTCATCTTTATTCAACCCCCCAGGTCAGTGTTCCTCTGAGTGCTGGTCCAACTTGGGTGATGTCCAGTGCCCCCTGGGCAACGAGGATCTCAGCTAAACCGACGTATGGCCCATCCGGTGTGCCCTGAGAACGAGATACGTGCGACTCCTATCGGGATTTGTCGGCACATCGGGCGGTCTTGCTGGTCTTGTTTTACCATTGTCGAAATGTCTTGTCACCGGGATTTCGAGACTGATCGGGTCTTTTCGGGAGAAGGAGTATACTTCGTTGATCATGAGAGCTTGTGATGGGCTAAGTTGGGACACCCCTGCAGGGTATAAACATTCAAGAGCCGTGCCCGCGGTTATGTGGCAGATGGGAATTTGTTAATATCCAGTTGTAGAGAACCTGACACTTGAATTAATTAAAATGCATCAACCATGTGTGTAGCCGTGATGGTCCCTTATCGACGGAGTCCGGGAAGTGAACATGGTTTGGGTCATGTTTGAACGTAAGTAGTTCAGGATCACTTCTTTATCACTTCTATTTTCACGTCTGTTGCATAGTTTCTCTTCTTACTCTTGTATTCGTATGTTAGTCACCATATTTGCTTAGCGCTTGCTGCAACTCCACCTCATTACCTCATCCTACCCATAAGCTTAAATAGTCTTGATCTCGTGGGTTTTGAGATTGCTGAGTCCTTGTGACTCATAGATACTACCAAAACAGTTGCATGTGCTGATGATATCGGTGCAAGTGATGCTACCGAACTCAAGTGGGAGTTCGACGAGGACCTTGGTCATTACTACATGTCTTTTCCCGATGATCAGTACTGGAGCCAAGATGGGACGATTGGCGATCTAGTAGTTGGGTTATAGTCTTTTCTTTTGGATTTGTTCGTAGTCGGACTATGTCTGTACTCTGGATGATGTATGAATTATTTGAATATTGTGTGATGTGGTGATTGTAAGCCAACTCTATTTATCTCTTTCTTGTTCATTACATGGGATTGTGTGAAGATGACCCTTCTTGCGACAAAACCACTATGTGGTTATGCCTCTAAGTCATGCCTCGACACGTGGGAGATATAGCCGCATCGTGGGCGTTACAAGTTGGTAATTAGAGCCATCCCCGACTTAGGAGCCCCCTGCTTGATCAAATCGTTGATGTTTTTGAGTATAGAACAAAAATGTTTTGAGTCTTAGGATTACATATATCGGAGAGTAGGATTCTTTTTACTCCTCAGTCCCCTTCGTCGCTCTAGTGAGGTCTCCTGACGTAGATGTTTTGTCTTTCCTCTCCTCAATTTCACTAAAAAAATTAGGATCACGCGGATATCTTGGGATCGTTCCGATATTCTTGTGACGAGAACATTGTTGTTGGTGCCTCCTGACATTTAGGGGTTGTGGCAGTGTCCCGGGGAGTTGAGCTCCGAGGTGTTATCGTCACAATTTTATCATTGCAGTTCTGGAATACCTAAGTTCGCCGACATCGAAAATCTCTTTTATGAAGTTAGTGGTGAGATAACCTCGATGCCACCCAGTAACGGGGAGGTAGTTCGGGAGTATTGCCATAGCTCGTATAATGGATGCTTTTCGAAGGTTGAGGTACACGATTTCCAGAGTTTTTCTTGGTTATGTGTTAATGGATGGATACAGTTGGAGCATAGGGCTTGTTAGTTGTGTGATATATATTGTGCCTCGCTGTATCTCCAACACCGGATTGCATAACCAGAAAGTTTCGGGAGTTTTTAGGTGGGGATTCAAGTATCACGTAGGATATCTTTCCAACAGACACATGACACGATATGGGTCTATCATATGTTTGTTCCGTCTTATTCTGCAAGCCAATCCTTTGTTTTGTTTTGAGTTGTGATATTCGAGTTGCTTCAAAGTCAAGTGTTGATTCCATACCTTTTTCCTAAGCGATGTTCTCATATTTCTATGGGAGTGCTTATCCTTCTTGTTTATCGGGATTGTCATGTCAATTCTTTTCCAACTGGTTCGCTTCTCGTCAAGATGATCCTATCATTTTCCCAATTCGCGAGATCAATTCTATGTTTTCTCATCAGTGTTTATTTCATCGGTCCCAAGTTGTCTTTGTTTTTCCCGCCCTCTCAACCTTTTTCTTCAAGGACTCAGATTTCTTAATCAAATATCCTTTTTATTGATGGGAAGTCTCTCCATTCTTTTCCGTCAATGTTCTTATCCGGTGATTCTTAGGAAGATACTAAGGAAGCTTCAAGTTTATCATTCTTCATTCTCTTTTCTTCTCTAGTGGAGTCAATTCAAGATTTTTTGATCATATCCTTTACTCGTTTCAAATGTTTTCTCATGCAGTGCACCTGTTAATCATCCACTTCTCGCCATTCATTTGTTCCGGAGTACTGAAGATATCTCACGATATTCGTGTTTTCATTCCTAATCCGTTCGAGTTATCTTGAGGTTGTTATCTCTTTTGAGCCATTTAATTCAACTGGTGCAATCTCTCTTTTAAATCATTCAACGGTGTATCTTTTGAGTGGGCCCTAACCCACAGGTCTTTTCCCAGGATCTTACCTGACTCTTCTAATTTTCTCGGAGCTATTCCCAAATTATTTTTGAAGTTTGACGTAAGAATGAATTTCATCAGTCAAATGTTTTCCAAGATCGATTTCAAATTATTTTTCATTGTTGGTTCAACCACTTTGTTTTTCATTTTCCTGAAGTATCTCAACAATTCATGGTGGTGCCTCTTGTCGTCATTCTCGGATTTGAAAACCGAAGAAGAATTTCTCTCAAATCTTGCCCATTCTCTTGAAGATGCATGGTTCTAGCGTTATGTCATCCTCTCGTAATTGTTTTCGATTGTCAGAATTCTTTTCCCCCATCCGATGCTACAAAATCCTATTTTTACAGAAAAAATCAGGGAGAAAGAATTACCGCGATCCACGAGACGGAGCCGCTGTCACCTCCTATTCTTCATTCGGAGGCCAGATCTAGAGTCCGTTTGGGGCTCCGGAGAGGGGGATCTTCATTCCTCATCATCACCAACCCTTCTCCATCACCAAATCCATGATGCTCCCCACCGGGAGTGAGTAATTCCTTTGTAGGCTCACTGGTTGATGAGGAGTTGGATGAGATTCATCACGTAATCGAGTTAGTTTTGTTAGGGCTTGATCCCTAGTATCTGTCGGTGTCAAAACCGGCGAATCTCGGGTAGGGGGTCCCGAACTGTGTGTCTAGGATCGATGGTAATAGGAGACAGGGGACACAATGTTTTACCCAGGTTCGGGCCCTCTCTATGGTGGTAATACCCTACGTCTTACTTGATTGATCTTGATGAATATGAGTATTACAAGAGTTGATCTACCACGAGATCGTAATGACTAAACCCTAAGAGTCTAGTCTGGCTATGATTATGTGGATTCGGGCTATCTACGGACCTAGCCCTCCGGTTTATATAGACACGGGAGGGATCTAGGGTTACACAAGGTCGGTTACAGAGAAAGGAATCTTCATAGTTGGTCGCCAAGCTTGCCTTCCACGCCAAGGAGAGCCCTATCCGGACACGGGTGGAGTCTTCGGTCTTTGTATCCTTATGGCCCATCAGTCCGGCCCATATCCAATAGATCGGACACCCGAGGACCCCCTAGTCCAGGACTCCATCAGTAGCCCCTGAACCAGGCTTCAATGACGATGTGTCCGGCACGCAGATTGTCTTCGGCATTGCAAGGCGGGTTCTACTTTCCGAATACTCCAGGATAGTATTCGGATGAAATGAAGGTGTCCAGATCTACAACACAAGTTCCACACACAACCGCAAGGAATATAGTATTTCACGAGTCCCATCTGTTGACAACTTTTTGCAAGGTGACATCACATCTGTTCGGTCACTATATCGAACCGTTTTTGTCTGCCGTTCCGCGCTTTGAGATGCGGTTTCCATTGGCATGTGTTGTCAAAGCAGAGATCGTGTCCCCTTATTGCGGGATCAATGCGGGCGTGGGTAACCCAACCATGACATTTACATAGCCCTTGGGAATAGGAGAGTTTTAGGGCGATTGGGGAGCCGTTCGATATTCACTGCCTTTATAAGGGGATAAGGATTGCCCCTTCTTCTCCCATAACTTCTTCCTCTGCCCTTCCACTCTTGAGCTCCAGCGCCCAAGTTCTCATCTTCTTCCCACTCAAGCTAGCATTCAACCATGTCTGGATCTGGAGGTCAAGGCAAGTGGATGGTCTCCTCCGTCAAGGAGAAGGACATTACTGAGCTTCAGGCGATCGGGTACTTGGCGAAGGAAATCGCCCACCGTCTTCCAGCCTAGGGGCAAATCGTCCCCACTCCAAAGCCCAACAAGAGGGTGGTATTCATCCCTCATTTCTTCTGCGGGCTAGGGTTTCCACTCCACCCTGCCATCCGGGGGCTGATGTATTATTACAAGATAGACTTCCATGATCTATTCCCGAACTCTTTCCTCAACATCTCGGCGTTCATCCTCGTGTGTGAGGCCTTCCTCCACATCCAACCCCACTTCAGGCTGTGGCTCAAGGTCTTCAACATGAAGCCGAAGGTGGTGGATGGCCAGCATGTGGAGTGCGGGAGCGCCATGGTGTGCAAGCTGACCAATGTTTCCTGGCCGAAAGGCACTTTCGTGGAGACTGTCAAGGACTTGCAGAAACAATGGTTCTACATCACAGAACCCCATGGCACAAACTGGGCTGCAGCTGCCGAATTTAACTCCGGCGCTCCCATGCGATTCACCTCCTGGGTCGAGAAGAACCCGAACTGGTGTTCGCCAGATGAGCTGATAGCGCTGCAGATGCATGTTCAAAGCATGGTGGACAAGGACGTCAAGCTCGTTGACGTAATCCAAGTGATGCTGGTCCACCGGACCCTCCCCTGCCAAAGCCAAAAATGCCCCCTTTGGGAGTTCAATCCGAAGAGGCACCAAACCCTAGAGAGGCTCTTCTAAACAACTCACAAAGATGCCTGGAAGTTGCTCTTCAAGGGCAACGAGATACCGCCAGCCACGGATTCGGACCATGGGCATGACATTAACCACCCCGCCAGCGAGGTAAGTTTTCAACGCATCCTCTACTTGTTTGTTTCAAGGAGGATATCTGAACTTTTATCATTATTGCTTTTTCAGGATTGGATGAAGAGGACAGAGCGGAACGAGTGTCCGGCTCCGCTTCCTGAAGGACCAGTCATCCCGTGTTTAGCAAAGATGCTGGTGCCGGCGCCCTATACGGCGCCGGCGAAGAAGTCCACGGGAAGGCCAAGGGGGTCCCTCTGATGGGGGGAGGAAGAAGAGGGTGGCCTCCACAATTCTGGAGGCAGAGGTGCCTAAGAAGGGGAAAGGCACTCTTGAGGGAAGCTCCGCGTGGGACGTCGAAACCAGTCCAGAGAGGAGCCCCCGAAACATGCCCCTGGCCACATCGTGAGTGCTAAGAACCCGCACACGTCCATTTATCCGGCTTTTCCACCTTATGATATGTTATATGATTTAATCATGTTATTGCAGTCCGGCCCACGACAGCTCTCAGCGATCCTCATCAAGAGGCTCGTTGGACTCAAAGAGATGGCCAGCGAGACACCGCCGGCTGCTTACTCTCCCAAGACTAAGGGAGACGACGAGGTTCTCTCCCAAAGGACCTTCCCAGGCCAGGGGAGGTTCAGGAGCTCATCGTGGCGGCGCCGGAGGGCGACACCTTGGTCGCCAGACACATGGGGGAACAAACCCCCATGGAGACTGACGATGGGGGCCGTGCTCAATTCGGCCCCCATATGAGCTCGGATCCGGAGACCCATATGGCCCCGGAGTCCGACAAGCAGCTTCCTTCAAGAGAAGGAGGCGTGCCCGTCCCGCCGGCGACCTCTTTCCAACCAGAGGCGTCAGACAATCTATTGGAAGCGCTACGGGGCACTTCCATTGTGGAAGAACACCGTACCCTTATGGGTGCGGTGATTGAGAAGGTTCAGTCCGTTAAAAGCGGACTGACCGAAGCCTGCAGCATCCTGCTGACAGATTTTGAGGTAAGCGGCGCTTAACTGAGAAAATCCCGGCATAGACAGTAGCCCCTAAGACACTGTATGGTGTTCGGAAGGAAAAGCCGGACAGAGGATCAATTAAATTTCGTAGGAAACTAATCAAACTTTGTCTGATGTGAATAAGTAGGCGTCGCTGCTGGTCGTGACTTCTCATACTGCCGAAGTCTCTGGACTGAAACAGAGACTCGAGCGGGCCAAAGAAGAGCTCGGCCAGGCGAGGAAGCAGCTGGAGGACCAACAAGGTATGCAATCGCTCGCTATGTATTCGGAAAGAGTGAATAATGTATACTAACCGTAGTGTCATTATGTGTATAGGGGCGACAGCCAAGGTCGAGGCCCTGAAAAAGGCCTTGACCGAAGCCGAGGGGAAAGCCGTCAAGGAGCAAGCCACTCACAAGAGGCTAAAGGCCCGGCTGAACGAGGTCCAGAAAGAGCTCCAGGACGCGGTGAAGAAGTACGAGACCCTAGAGGGCGATGTTTTGGCTCGAGAGACCGAACTCTCCAAGGCTCGTCAAAGCGCCAAAGCAGCCCGGGTTGAAGCCCAGGGTGCCCTCCAGGAGATCCGGGAGGCCAGGAAGATCGCAGCAGGTAAGGCATTTAGTATGCAAAGCAAGCATGTGAAGAAGAAATATATTCTACTAACCCAGATTCGGAGCTCTCCAAGGGCATTTGCAGATCTGCCGCGTAGTGTGTCCGATGCCGCGGAGTTCTTCCGAGCCGAAGAAGGAAGCTTGGTGGAGAAGTTGTTCTGGTCGCAGTATCTTGCGCTAGAGCATCCCGTGCCCTTTAGCGATCAGCTAAAACAGCTGGTGGAGCTGCATAGGGTGGCCGAACTAGCCATGAAGGATTTGAAAATCCTGCTGTGGCCAGCCGAAGCTATGCCCGATAGCTACTTCAGACTCATGAAGCGGCTGGTGAACGCCTGTCATCGGCAGGACATCATCAAGCAATCGGCCTGTATTGAAGGTGTGCACATGGCCTTCGCTCGCTGCAAGATGTGGTGGGTGAAGATGGACGCCATCGAGCTGACCAAGGGGCCGCCAGAGGGCAAGGAGCACTGCACACCCGAGCACTATTTTGCAGACGTCCTAGAGGGGTCTCACATTGTAGCAACGCAGTGTGGGCAAGACATTATTTTCGAATGAATACATTCGTGTTGTCTTTGCCTTGTATGATGAAACAAAGTCGATTTGTAATATAATGCTTGTTATGTTTTTATTTTTTCCTCCTGTGCGGCCGTGTTGTATGAAATCTGAGGGTTGGCCAGTCGTCGACTTCTGCCCCCACGTAGGTAGTACAAAGGTGTTCGGGATGGAATCTAAACAATCTTGATCCAATTATATGGTCCTTGAAGGAGTTGTTTAGCGCAACAAACTAGGCAATCAGACTATGCGGCTTTAACGCCCTCACTTAGCCATAGGAGTTTGATAATAAAACATGGGCGCAACCCCTAGTATCCGAACCAGAGTGCTATGAGCGTCTGATCGTGAAGTACCGATCCTTCGCGTAATGCGGAAGAAATCTCCAACCATTTGCAACCTTCAAACAGCTGACCGGCTTTCGCCGCATCATGACAGTCAGTTTTCGGCTTTCTCTACCAAGGTGCTCCTTTGGATAAACCAAGGCACAATCGCAGTAGCTCTCCCTTTACTACCTTAGACGATATAGCGGAACGTAAGGTAGCAAGCACAGGAGCCGGGCAACCCAACTATTGACCAAAGACATGATTCAGAGCCAATGCATATAGTGCTAAATTCGGGGTGCCGAACTATACTGTAAAAGTGTTCGGACTTTTGCTGCCATGTTGTGGGGCACTATGAAGCCCCTGGCAAATTTAAACGCACCCGAGTGTACGAATGTTATCTGATAGAATTACTAGAAAGGAAAATACAAAAAAAGAAAAAAAAAGGAAGAAACAGTGGTAACCGTGAAAATTTGGGCCGCAAACTGTTTCTATTATAATTTCATTAGTGCGTTGAAGCGCATTTATACAAGTAATGGAATAAGCGTAAAGGCTATTTACTATGCCTTCACCAAGAGAGAGCTGCGTGTGGGTCCTGAAGATAGGTAAAGGTTTCGTTAAAGAGACCACCTAAGAGTTTCCTCGTACGTCCATGCTTCTTGTTGTCTTGGTGTTTTTATCCTTCGAAAAGAATCAATGGTCCAGCTGCCAGAAAAGGCCTGTAAAAAAGGAAAAACAAAAGAAAAAGAGGAATAGTGAAAGCATGAGTGTCCGGGGCGGTCGAGCCGTATTCCGGATCACAAGCTGATTATGCCTCCATCCGGGTCGATGGTATTTTTAGTACGTAATTATGTATGCACGGTATGATAGCCGCCACTTGGTCAGGACGGGGACGAAAGCTAAATTGCTAGTCGAGCTCCTGACGAGCCGAGCTGTCCTTCTACGGAATGGTTCAGACTCTCTTGACAGTGTCCAAGCGATCGACCACCGAATTGAGGTTCTGCTTGACAAGGCCGCCCTGTATCTCTGCCGCTAAGGCAGCGGTGTGCTCCTCGGTGCGGAGGGAGCGTTCTGTATTTCCATTGAGTGTTATGATGCCGCGCGGTCTGGGCAACTTAAGCTTGAGATAAGTGTAGTGTGGCACCACATTGAATCGAGCAAATGCGGTCCGTCCGAGCAGTGCGTGGTAGCCGCTGCGAAAGGGGACGATATAGATTAATTCCTCACTTCGGAAGTTGTCCGGAGACCCGAAGACAACCTCTAGTGTGACTGAGCCCGCGTAGCGGGCCTCTACGCCCGGTATGACTCCTTTAAAGGTAGTCTTTGTGGGCTTGATCCGTGATGGGTTATTGCCCATTTTGCGCATGGTATCCTGATGGAGCAAGTTGAGGCTACTGCCATCGTCCATCAGGACTCGCGTCAGGTGGAACCCGTCAATTATTGGGTCCAGGACCAGTGCGGCTGAACCGCCATGACGAATACTGGTCAGATGATCCCGGCGATCAAAAGTGATCGGGTATGACAACCATGGATTAAATTTTGGGGCGACTGGCTCTATCGCGTAGACGTCCATGAGCGCGTGCTTGTGCTCCCTCTTGGGGATATGGGTAGCGTCTATCATGTTTACCATTTTGACCCGAGGAGGGAACTTCTTCTGTCCCCCTGTGTTCGGCGGCCGGGGCTCCTCGTCGTCGTCTTCGCTTTGCGATCCCTTGTCCTTGTTTTCGGCATTTAACTTGCCGACTTGTTTAAAAACCCAACAATTTCTATTGGTATGATTGGGTGGTCTGTCTGGGGTGCCTTGAATCTGGCACGGACGATCGAGTATGCGGTCCAGGCTAGATGGGCCCGAATTGTTCTTTTTGAAAGGCTTCTTCTGATGACCAGGTTTAGAGCCACTGAATCCGGCATTGACCACCGTATCCTCGGTGTTGTCATTGTTATTTCGACATTTGTACCTGTTGCGTCAAGACTTTTTGTTGCTATGTTTAGCTTCAGGGGTGCCGGCGTCACTTGCATTGTTTTTCCTACGGGCCAGCCAACTATCCTCGCCCGCGCAAAAGCGAGTCATGAGTGCCGTGAGGGATGCCATGGATTTTGGCTTCTCTTGGCCGAGGTGGCGGGCGAGCCATTCATCATGGATGCTGTGTTTAAAGGACGCTAGGGCTTCAGCATCTGGACATTCGACTATCTGGTTCGTTTTAGTTAGGAACCTAGTCCAGAATTTCCTGGCGGACTCTCCGGGCTGCTGAACTATATGGCTTAAGTCATCGGCGTCCGGAGGTCGAACGTATGTACCTTGGAATTTATCCAGGAAGGCTTCTTCCAAGTCCTCCCATCTGCCGATGGAGTTTTCAGGCAGGCTGTTCAACCAGTGTTGTGCTGGTCCTTTGAGTATCAGGGGGAGGTACTTAATGGCATGAAGGTCATTGCCCCGGGCCATATGAATGTGGAGAATGAAGTCTTCGATCCATACCGCGGGGTCCGTGGTGCCATAATATGATTCTATATTCACGGGTTTGAACCCTTCTGGGAATTCATGTTCCATGACTTCGTCGGTGAAGCAATGAGGGTGTGCGGCTTTCAGCCTGCGCAGGGCTAGGTTTGTCATGTCCGAACAAGTGGCCGTCGTCGCGTGTCGGGGCACGTCCTCGCGATCCGTAGATCGATCTGGTATGTCCTACTTTATTGTTCAGGTCATGTCGAAGGTCATATGTATGACCGTGAGCTGATTTACCTCTGCCTTTGCGATGAGGCGGGGCGGGCTGGTGTTCGGCTTGGGTTGCCGCTTTGTCCCGGCAACATGGTGGTCGGTCAGCCGCATTGCGTGATGGTGGTATGTGTTCCGGCGCCTCCTCATCGAACTGGGGTAGTAATTTGCGCTTCGGGTAGCTTTTGGCCGGGCGCTTGACGCCGTATTCTTCGGCTGCTAAGACGTCGGTCCATTTATCGTTGAGCATATCTTGGTCAGCTTGAAGCTGCTGCTGCTTCTTTTTCAGGCTCCATGCAGTGGCTATTAGCTGGCGCTTGAAGCGCTCCTGCTCAAGAGGTTCCTCAGGCATGATGAAATCCTCGATGCTAAGGCTCGCCTCATCCTCAGAGAGAGGAAGATAATTACTGTCCTCCGAGTCCTCGTGTGTGGCCTGTTTACCAGGGTAACGTGCCCATCTTCCTGTTCATCCTATTCAGTAGCTGCGTCAACGGGGTCTTCGTTGTCCTCGACACCTTCCGGAGTGTTATCTTCTCCTGTGCCTGTGTTGCTACGTTTACTGCGGCGTGACTTAGAGCGGCGCCGCTGACACTGAAGTTTCGATTGTATCTTAGGAGGTTTATCCTCAATTGGATCTTCTTTGTCATCGCCACTGTTCTCCTTTGGTGCATCCACCATGTATACATCATATGATGAAGTGGCCGTCCAGCGTCCGGTGAACGATAGGTCCTGGGCCGCTTCTTCTCTGGCATCGTCATCCATACCGTCGATGTCATCGGAGCCATAATCGAGCATGTCAGTTAAGTCTTCGACAGTGGCTACAAAGTGGGTGGCGGGTGGGGAACGAAATTCCCTGTCATCAGCTTCTAGTTCGAACCAGATATAGTTCGGCTATGAGTCCCCCGCCAAGGACAAGTTCTTTAATGAGTTTAGCACGTCGCCCAAAGGAGACTGCTGGAAGATGTCTGCGGCGCTGAATTCGAAGATCGATGAACGATCTAGTTCGGCGTCCGCAAACTCACATGGTTCGGAGCTTATTGCCGGAGACAAGTTCGGAGTTCCGGTGACACAGATATCATGTGAGGTTAAGTCCTTGGGCGGCTCCAACGCCGGGGAATCTGTGGCCTCCATGGTGGGGTTGAGCCTCCGGTCGTTGGATGGCGCAGTATGCTCTGGATCTAAGGCCAGAGCAGTTACAGGAGCTATCTCCTAGATGCGGTCCGATGACAGATTTAGTTCATGTCCATCGGGGTGACCAGGAGTGGTTTCCGCGGTCTCGAATCCATCGAATATCAAGTCTCCACGGATGTCCGCAACGTAGTTCAAGCTCCCAAATCTGACCTGGTGGCTAGGGGCGTAGCTATTGATCTGCTCCAGATGGCCAAGCGAGTTGGCCGGCAGTGTGAAGCTGCCGAACACGAAGATCTGTCCAGGGAGGAAGGTCTCACCTTGGACAGCATCGTTGTTGACAATTGAAGGGGCCATCAAACCTTTCGAGGACGGCACAATGGAACTCTCAATGAAAGCACCAATGTTGGTGTCAAAACCGGCGAATCTCAGGTAGTGTGTCCCGAACTGTGCGTCTAGGATCGATGGTAACAGGAGATAGGGGACACAATGTTTTACCCTGGTTCGGGCCCTCTCTATGGAGGTAATACCCTACGTCCTGCTTGATTGATCTTGATGAATATGAGTATTACAAGAGTTGATCTACCACGAGATCGTAATGACTAAACCCTAAGAGTCTAGTCTGGCTATGATTATGAGGATTCAGGCTATCTATGGACCTAGCCCTCCGGTTTATATAGACACGGGAGGGATCTAGGGTTACACAAGGTCGGTTACAGAGAAAGGAATCTTCATAGTTGGTCACCAAGCTTGCCTTCCACGCCATGGAGAGTCCTATCCGGACACTGGTGGAGTCTTTGGTCTTTGTATCCTTATGGCCCATCAGTCCGGCCCATATCCAATAGATCGGGCACCCGAGGACCCCCTAGTCCAGGACTCCCTCAGTATCCACTATGTTCTAAGATTGATGTTGCTATGACTTTGCCAAGCTTAATGCTTGTCACTTTGGGCCCGGGTGCCATGATTTCATATTTGAACCGTTTATGTTATCACCATTATATCCATGTTCTAGATCTGATCTTGCAAGTTATAGTCACCTACTACGTGTTATGATCCAGCAACCCCGGAGTGACAGAAACCGGGACTTCTCCCGGTGATGACCGTAGTTTGAGGAGTTCATGTATTCACTATGTGTTAATGCTTTGTTCCAGTTCTCCATTAAAAGGAGGCCTTAATACCCTTAGTTTCCAATATGGACCCCGCTGCCACGGGAGGGTAGGACAAAAGATGTCATGCAAGTTCTTTCCATAAGCAAGTATGACTACTTACGGAATACATGCCTACATTATATTGACAAACTTGAGCTAGTGCCGTATTGCCCTAGGTTATAACTGTCTCATGATGAATATCATCCAACAAGTCACCGATCCAGTGCCTACGAATTTATCTTATATTGTTCTTGCTAAGTTACTACTGCTATCATAACTGTTACACTTGCTACAAGACTGCTATCACTGTTACCATTACTTTTACTTTTGTCACTACTATCAAAACTATCATATTACGCTACTGATTACTTGCTACAGATAATTAATCTCCAGGTGTGGTTGAATTGACAACTCAGCTGCTAATACCTTCAAATATTCTTTGGCCCCCCTTGTGTCGAATCTATAAATTTGGGTTGAATACTCTACCCCCGAAAACTGTTGCGACCCCCTATACTTGTGGGTTATCATCACATCAATTCAATGTGAGGACATGATGAATAATTTGACTGGCGTATACTAGTACTGCTACTGTACTACTTACTAGTCGTATTTAGTGTCACATTTTAACCATAGGTTTAACTAACAAAATGTCAATGCATGTCACCAAAAATTATTTCAATCGAAACTATGTTCAAATACGAATAAAATGATATAATTTTTTGTGACATGCATTAACATTTAGTTCGTGGAATTTATGGTCAAAATTTGACACAAATTACGAAAGGGACCAATAAACCAGGAGGGAGGTATTAGTACGAGTAGCGCAATATACGGTATAGAGGACTAGTACAAATTTAGAAATGGAATAAGAAGTTATAAGGTTGTGTGACAGACTTTGTAGGCTACATGAGTAATACGAAGTATAGTTCCCATTGGAAAACACTTTCACCAACAAGTACGCACATGAAGGATAATTGATATATATATATATACATAAACACTATTCTGATCACGGGATCAGAATAATATTCCGATCATAACCTGAACTGCCTGAGTAACGCGCCTGAACTTCCCTGTGTACTAACCTGACCTTCTGGCTATCTTCGCAACCGTGGCTTTCCCTGCAAGTTTTTCTGATCATTCGTGTTGTTTGTGATATAAGTGTAATGTGGACACATTTTTTAGAGTCTAACTGATTGTTTTGATTCAGATTCTAGCACGTTGGCGGATTTGCTCTCGGGGTTGTGATGAACTTGTTTCTGTTACAAGTTTAATGCATGTTTTGAATGTTCTTGAAGTTCTGGAATGATGGGGATTAGGTTTTAGTATGAGTTTGGAGCACATATTCTTTGTTATTTCAAACAAATTTGAAATCGCCAGTGTTCTTCATCCGCCTGAGATGCAACCCACGCTTCTATTGATTTCTCGTTTTTCTTTAAAGTTTGCTGCCTGATTTGTGTACTTTAGTGAAATTTGAGGCTTACAAATCCGTAAATTTTAATCGGGAGGGTCCTTACGGTTTGATTTCTAGCGATTTGATGTTGGCACTCCTGCGGATTTCTGCACATGTTATTTTAGCGGTTTTGAAATTTACCCTCTAGTCCTTTCAGTTGTCGAAAGGTAGTTGCCAGATCATTTCCAAGGGGGTGCGGACGTGTTGCAATCTTGTGGAGATGATTTTATGCTTCGGACGAATTTGTTTGTTCATTATTTCTAGATCTTCTAATGGTCGTTGTACAAGCTGGACTTCTGAATTTTCATACCTGAACTTCTTCTTTTCCTTCGTTGGATCCTATCACGGCTGGGGCGGCTCGGGATCGGGATCGGGGGAGGATCAGGTGGATCCCGTTGGGTCTGTCCGGGTTTCTGTGCTGGACTTCTGCGTTGTCATACCGGAACTTCTTCTTTTTTCTTTTCGCTGCAAGATAAGGCAGCAAGTCCTTTGTATCAGAAACCCTTACTAGATTTTCTTCTGCAATTTTTGTTGTAGCTAGTGTGTAAGCGTGGAGCTGGACCACAGGAACATGCACCCTCTTTTTCCCTTAGTCTATGTTTTGGTATAGTTTTTTGATCATCCACTAATCTTTGGTAAGATCCGGACTTCTCTTTTTTTATTAATGGTTGAACTTATGGTTTTCCAGATTACATTCCACATTTGCAAGGCGAAGGCGCATGGTGCTCTATATTTTTCTTTGTTTGGTTTCCTTTCGTATTTTTAATTCTTCAGATGTTCCTTTTTATACTTTTGTCTCGTGAGCAATCACGGGATTAGCCCAAGTATGCATGCACTTTTTCCAGATCATGTAAGGGTCGTTTGTAGAAGCTAGACTTCTATGTTCTTTATACGTGAACTTCTGCTTTTTCCTTCTTTGCAAAGTAATAAAGCAATTCCTCTGTATTTCCTTCTTTTTATGTTACTTTTCATTCTTTGCATTGGTTTGGATTTTTTTGACTTAGTCCCGTGAACAGCCATGTAATTGGGCGATGGATATGCGTATTTTTTATTTTTTCTAGTATGTTATTTGTACTTATAATAGTTGTTGTTCTTCACTGAATAACTATCCTGAACTTCAGTGTGATAATCGTTTTTAACATGTTAAATTTGAGGTTGTTATTTTTTGGATTTAAATATTTTGTAGATATTGAAATCGGCATTGCGCGTATTGACCAATGCGGTAGCGCGAGGCCGAGCAGGGGGGAGGGGGGTCGGCCCCCCTCCCCTCCCCCTGCGAGGCCGAGACAGGAACGAGCCGGAGCAGGCGACGACGCGGCGTGCCGCATCGTCGCATGCGGAGGCGAGTCCGTCACATCTGTGACCCCACTATCTATCTTAGGGTTTTTAGGGTTTAGGGTTATTATGGTTTAGTGTTAGATATGAACTTCATCTGTTTTTGCACTTGAACTTCTTCATTTTTTTTTCTTAGGGTTTATTTATTCTTATGCCATTACTTCTTTTATTAGAGTACTTGAACTTCTGTTCTTTATTTTTTGAACTTCTTTCTGTTGTTTTTTAGGTGCATATTTATGTATGTATTTTTCTTCCTTTGGTAGTGCATTTGCCATCTATTTTTGGTTTTAAGGATATCAGCAGTGCTATCATGTGAAGTTATCTCATTATAATAGATGCATTCAAATGGTGCATTCATTTATCTATAGATGTATTTACTTTTTTAGCTGTTGGGGGGGGGGGTAAAACTATAAATTCAGTGGCGCTGCAATTCCCACGACAGGTAGGCATTAAGTGAGCATCTCCCTCGTCACCACCTGTCAGAAAACCCCTCTCCCCCTGTCGCTCGCTCTCTTCCCCCTCTCTGTCGTTCCGCTGCCTTCCTCGCCTCCAACTCTCCCCGATTTCTCCGCCCCTGTCCCCTGCCCTCGTGCTGGAGTAACCGGCGCACGCCCCCGCTCCTATTTCTCCCCCACGCCCCGCTCTCCCTCGCCCAACTCGCTCTATTCTGCTCTGAAGCGAGGGCGGCAACTGCCTGCGCGGTTGCAAGGTGCGCGTGGCGTCGTGGGGAGTGGAAGAACCGCCGCGGGATTCGTGTGTGCGGTAGTTGTTTCGAGAGGTACAAATGCTGCCCCCCGCCCCCTAATGCTTCCTTTTAGTTTCTCCAGATCTGTTGAGTCCGCCTCCTGTGTGCTCTCGCGTCCGCCTCCTACCCCCTTCTTCTGATGGTTTGATGGGAGATTAGGTAGGGTTCTTGTGCGTGTGGTGGGTGGATTCCATTCCCCCGTGGTTAGACTTGTCTATGAGATGCTTGTGTGTGCTATTTCTCCATTCATAGTTGATTGGATTTCATTTCCCCTTTGGTGATTTCAGCATTTAGATTCATGTGAGAGAGGGTGTGGTGTGATGGTTCATGCTGAATCTGATGTATCTAATTGTCTTAGTATTGTTGATTTCGAAGTCTAGATTTTGTCTGTCACATGCTAGTTAGTTTCTGGATTCTTTTTTTGTTTGTGCTTGCCTATATGTGCTACTGTTCATGTTTTCATACTTGTTGATATTATCTAGTTGTTTCATCCTAGGGTTTCATTTAGTTGTTTTTTGTATTTGTTCTATGATTTTCTACCTGCTAACTATATGCATTCTATCCCCTGTTTTTAGTAGGTTGTTCTAGGGTTTGGAGTTTCATTCGTCAAGGGCGTTGTGTTGTCATAGCTTCCAAACCTTCTCCAGGTATCTTAATGTAGTTGGATCTTGTATTTTAAAGCAGTATTCTTATATATGTCTGCCCATATCTTCATTTAGTTTTCTTGTTGGACTGCCATTCTTATTAGTGTGAACTTCTAAGAAAGGTTATGTGTATGCTTTTTACCCTTAGCTTGAGTTAGTAGTGTTGCTTTACTTTTTAGTTGATGATTTGCAGGTGAAACTATGTCACCAAGTGTTGTTGGACTTCCCAAATGATTCATATTTATAGTGTATATCTTTTGTTTTTTATTTTGTTATCATGTTCATGGTATTGATATTTAGTTTGGCTGTGATATACTATTTGTGGTCATGCTACATATTTTTTATGTGCTATTTGCTTGGGTCACATAGTTGAACTTCTAGTTTTAATTATTGTTTGTTCATAATGAAATTTGGTTGAACTTCTGTTATGCACATTTTGTGTTTACTACTTTGTTATATATTGTTGAACTTCTGGACATTCATGTTATATGTAGTAGCCCCTCTGAGTGTAGATTGTTTTTATAGTTAGTGTGTAGATTTTAGTTTGTTTGTGTTTACTGCTTTGTTAGGTATTGTTGAACTTCTTGTTATTGGACATTGTTGTCAAAGTAGAAGTCCCTTTGGTGTAGGATTGTGCATTAGAACTCAGCTGCCTTTTTACTTGCATTTTTTGTAGTTGGTGATGAATTGAATAGTTTTGAAAAAATGCCTGCGATCAAGATGGAGCTTCAGAGGTTAATACTGATGCTCCAATATCTGATGCGGCTAAATCACCCATTATCCCTTTGACTTTGATTGCCGAGGTTGCTTCGAGCCTTGATTATGTTTCAAGCCTCGAGGATCTTGCTTCTGCAGCTCTTGCTTCACCTAGTATGTGAAACCCCTTTTCTTTTCATTTTAAAGTTTTCAGCCATGTTTTTTAGCTTGTTCATGTCGTTTGTTTTTGCTTTTGTTCAAGACTTTTTTTATTTTTTGCTTCGATTTTTTGTGTTTTTTGCAGATGTGTCCACAGAGGAGGAAGCTGTGAACACCATCAACGATGTTTTATCTGAGTTGGGTTTATCAAAAAACCCTGCTGTAGCAGAGGAGGGGGCTCCCTCAGTCAAAGGTTGTGATTCCATTCCGGATCCTTTGTGCTCTCTTCAGATGTCAGAGACGTAGTCGCAGTCTGTTGATGGCACTGAACCTGTCATGCAACCCGAGGATGTGCCTTTTTAGCTTCTCCTGGAGGACCAACATAAGAGGAAGAAGCAAGAAAATTTTGACAAGAAGAGGGCGGCCTGCCTTTAGAAAGGTTCTGATGTTCCTGGATCTGTTCATGCGGTTGAGCTCACTGTTGAGGAAGACATGCCGTGTGGTAGTGATGGCACGGTTGTCCCTGTTAAGAAGAAAATCAAGAAGACTACTGCGAGGAAGCTAGTAGTTGGTGAAGTTACTCCTCGGAGGAGCCCACGTGTTTCAAGGCCTGCAGAAGTTGTTGAAGATGAAGGGTTAGGCCTTGGTGGTACGCCACGCCGTAGTCCTCATGTGCTTGCCACTGCCGTGCCTACACCTTCTCCGCTTGGTGCTGGTGCATCTGGTAAGGGGAAGAAATGCGGCGTGAAGCGCAAGGTTCCACCTGCAAAGGTCAACAAGGGTGTGAAGAAGCATTCTCGTGTTAATCCAGAGGACAAGGATGATGCTGATTTTAATGCTGATGATGAGGACGACGTTAATGATGATGCTGCCGCTAATCAGGTATGAATGTCTCATGTTTACTGTTTTTTAGAGCATTTGTCGCTGTTGCTGTAGTTTTATTGTTTTTAGCACTGCCTTGGCGTACATAGCTGACCTTCTGCTCCATCTCAATACAGACGAATAAATTAGCCGACGTGCTTTGCTTTTATGGTATTACTGCCTTTGTGTACATAGTTGGACTTCTGGGTATATACATGAAGAAATTAGCTCAACTTGCTTTGTATACATGTTTGATTACTACCTTAGTGTATATGGTTGAACTTCTGTTTTTTAAATTTCCAACATTTTTGAAAGCATGTTGACTAGTGTTCATACATGGTTGTACTGCCTATGTAGACATAGTTGGACTTCTGAGATACATGTTTGATTACTGCCTTGGTATACATGGTTGAACTTCTGCTTTTGTAAATTTCCAACATTTTTTGAAAGCATGTTGTCTAGTGTTCGTACATGGTTGTACTGCCTATGTAGACATAGTTGGACTTCTGAGATACATGTTTGATTACTGCCTTGGTATACATGGTTGAACTTCTGCTTTTTGTAAATTTCCAACATTTTTGAAAGCATGTTAACTTCTGGTCATACATGGTTGTACTGCCTATGTAAACATGGTTGGACTTCTGATATGTAGTGCGTATATGTAGGCATAAGTGGAATTTTGGTGAAGGTTGTGTGTCTCATTGTTCTGCCTTTTTTCCTTGTCAATGTATTTTTTTCAGTATCAGCTTGTGCAGCGGCCTGAGAGGAGGAAGAGAGGAGGCAAAGCGCCCGAAGAAGGTGGCCAAGGAGGAGGTGAGGCGAAACGTTTTAACAAGATGGTTCGCTGCTCACTAGGAGAGGTCAAGACGTGTGCGAAAATGCTACAAGATAGGCACAAGGCGAGGGTTATCAAGGCTGGTTTTGGTTGTGTGTTTGACTTGAAGGTTGATTCCAACATTTCTCGTCCTTTGATGGGCAACATCTACACGAGGATTGACACTTCAACCATGATTTTGGACATGGGTGAGGTGAACAAGGTTATATGTATTACAAGTGATGCTATTCACCATCTCTTTGGGTTCCCTCAAGGTAATCGTACCCCCCCTAGGCCCTCGAATGATGGTTTCGATGATGCCGTTATGAGGTTGAAGGGCAAGCTTGGGTATGCTAGGAGTGACGACATCAAGACAAAGGATTTGCGGAATATCCTCGCTGAACTTGTGAAGGATGAGACGAAGGATGATCTTGCTCTGCAGGTGTTTTACCTTATTGTTTTCATGAAGGTGGTTATCCCTGGAACATCTACACGAGTGTCCAGGGAGGCAGCAATGGCCGAGAACCTTGTGTTTGAGGATATGGCAGACATGGACTACTACCAGTTGGTTGTTGAAGATATTCGGAGTGCTGTTGTTAGGTATCAGCAAGGTACTAGCAGAGGAAAAGATGTCACAGGCTGTGCCATCGCGCCGCTTCTTATATATCTGGACTGCCTTATCATTGGCAAGACGCCTAATATTGACTTGAGGACCCCTCGCATCAATTTCATGGATCAGGCCAAGCTTCTTGAGCTTGCTGCGGCTGACTTGGTCACGAAAGGTGATGATGACCCAGCCAACTGGGTGTTTGGGAGACTGCCTGTGAGTGTTTCTATGCATTATTCTTTCTTTGAACTTCTGGTATTGTCTTGTATATTTTTTGTTCCCATGTTCCTTCATTTGTTTTCTGACGCGTTGACTTTTGTTTTTGTATGCAGTGGAAGACATAGGCTGAGGTTGTGTTCTTTAGGGTTATGAAACGTCCTATTCTAACTATGCCTCGTTCTGCCGGCCTAGGGAGTGGAAGTTCCCCAAGATTTGAATTCTCCCGGGATGTTAATACTGGTGCCCCCCTGTAGATCCAGGAGGTTCTTCTGCCCGTGTGAGTGCTGCAGGTGGCGTTTCTTGCGAGGATTTGTTTGAAGCTGCCAATGTTTCTCTGGTTAGGATTGACAATTTCTTGAAACTGTTTGTGGGGAGTTGGCTCGTGTTCCTTCGACTGCTGAGCGTCTTAGTCGCATTGATGGGATTCTTCCTCCCGGGCACGGGTTTGATGCTGAGTCTTCGAAGGAGGTCTTATGTATTGAAGCTAAATTTCTTGAAGAGCTTCGTCAGAGCACTTTCCACCTCCGGACTAGCGTTGGGCTGTTCAAGGAAATGCAGGATGCTCGTTGCAAGCCTTTTGAAGATGAGGCAAGTGTTGTTGTGAGACAGATTCAGAGGCAGGATTCTGTTCATTCGGGTCGTGAAGGAGGCCACGTGGAGCATACCAAAGAGGTTTGCACTAATGTTCAATGTTAAATGTTAACTTTCAGTTATTACTGTTTGTGGTCATAGGCGAGCGTTGTTGATTTGATGTGTCGTAAACTGTTTCTTTTTAGCAAGTGTTCCTAGGTGACCTTATATGTTTATTGAACCTGAACTTCAACTGCTACAGCACCTGAACTTCCATGACTTCGATGACTGGCCCTTTTTTGTTCCCTTTTGTATCTTAGAGTAGTTTGATATCTGACTTGCTATGTTTACTGTATTTTGGACTTCCATTATGTGTTAGTTGTGATAGCTGAACCTTCTCTGATTGTGCAATCTGAACTTCTGCTGATTAGGTATTTGTTTTCTAAATGATTTTTCTATTTTTAGGCTGTTCATGATGATACTAGGGTTGAGGAGGATGTTTTACCTGCGCATGAAGCTGCTCCTGTGCATGAGGCTGCCCCTGTGCATGAACCTACTCTGGCTAGTGGCATAATAGTTGATGAGGTTCATGGCAGTGAAAATGAGGTACCATTTTTCTTGTCCATTTTTTCTTGTTTCCCCTGAGACGGACTTGCTGCTCCTATGCATGAGGTTCAGTCAGCCCTTTGTAATGACTTTCTGTTTCTTTTTGCAGCAGCAGAATGATGATGTTAGTGTTCCTCCGGAGAAGGTTGCAGACATGTCCGTCTCAGGCACCGGCTGCTCCGATGGGGTGGTCCTGACTGAACCTCAGTCGTCCATTGTCGTCAAGGTTTCAAATGCTGAGCAGGGCAAGACAACTGGAGACATCATTTTGGAGAAAGATGTTGTTGAGTCTGTTGTTGAAACTGGTGGTAGTGCTGCTGCAAGCCCGGAGAAGTCTCCTGCAGCAGAGCCATCAGTTGATGTTAATGTTGTATAGGCACAACCAAAAGTTTTTCTTGTTTCAGATTCTCCAGGTGCTCCAGCTGCTGCTGGTGTCCTTCCTGACGACGCTGCAACGTCTGCTGGAGATGACGATGAAGATACCGAAAGCGATAGCTATGGAGAGGAGGTTGATCATTCCAGTGCTGCCACTGGTCTAGGCAAGGATCCATGAAGAGAGGAGCATGCTTCTCTCTTCTTTCCCCATTCCCTTCCCTCTTTGTTGTTTTGGTTTAGTCCATGATATCCCCTGTGAACTGCCTGTGTGGTCTAAGTTGAACTTCTGGTTTTGTTGTTTGTCGTGTGGGTTGTAAAGAATGTTAAGTGAACTTGTTTTCTATGTGAGTGGATGTTTGTAATGCATGGGTTGTGATGTCTATGATGCTGTGTTTTATCTTTTCTGATGTAGCAGCTGAGATGTGCTTATGTTTTGAATGTTTGTGCTTGAATGTTGGTCTTAATTGAAACTGTCGTGAATCTATGTGCTTTGAGTGTTGTTGTTAATTGCTATTTTTTTGGTGAGCAGATAGCGACCTTGCTGCCGTGCGAAAGAAGGTTGATGACTTTTATTACAGTGTAACTAGGCTTAGGAACGACCGTTCCAAGAGGTGAGTGCAGCTGCTCAACATTTACATCATCCATGTACCCCCTGTGAACTGCATGTGATTTCATACCTGAACTTCTCAACTCTATGTACCTGAACTTCTTGTTTTCTTGCTTCTCTGGCGCTGAACTTCTGGCCTCTTTTGTACTGCACTGCCTGTTGTGATATAGCTGAACTTCTGTGCTAACACGTGTTATGAACTTCCTGAGTTCCTGCTGCTTAACTTGTTTTACTTTCTATTCGCTTGTTTTAGATCAATGATTATGTTCCAAAACAAGGAGTGTGAAGCTTCTGTTCAAGAAGTCGCAATATCTTTTGGTCCTCGCGGAATGCTTACATCTAATGTGGCTAAGTGTGCACTCTATTGTCTACGTGCGAAGTACCAGGGATCGGATAAACTGATCCTGCCGTATTGGGTTTGTGTAAGTCAACCATACAGTGATTTCTTTTCTGTTTTGTTCCTTACCATTTTAGTTAAAACTTGTTCGTCTCATTTTTGTATTTTTTCATATGTTGGTGTTGTCTGCATTATTTTAGGACAAGATTTTCAGAGGTCATTTTGATTCCTGTGTGAGGAAGTACTTCATGGCGAGTGGTCCAGATAGCATGGATGCACATGATTTGGTATGAAATATCTTGTTCTTTGCCTCTGTATTAGTTTTGCAGTGCGATCCACTGTGTTAATATTTGTTTTATTTTTATTTTTGTACCGTTCTGATATTAATTCTCATTTTTTAATGATTCGTGTGTTTATGATGCTTCAGGTTGTTTTCCCTACTTTTGACCCGCCTGAGCTTCCTGCTTCCATGGGTGGTGTCATTCATTGGGTGTCGGTGTTCCTTGACCTGAAGAATTTAAGGTCCCAGCTTCTCGATTCCTACTATGGACCAAAAGATGAATGTGCGGTACGCCTGTTTCGACAGATGACCGACAACATCAAGAGGCTTTGGAAGGATGCCAGCAACGATAGGGAGACACCCTTCAGTCCTATTAGCATCGACAATTTCCCTCTGGATTGGATTGATGTCCCCCAGCAGCAAAACAAGTATGAGTTCGACTTTTTCTCTTTATCACATATGTTTAACTGTAATTGTACTTAAGCTGTGACATGTTTAATTCGTTGGCTTTCTTTTTCTGTCCTAACACTATTTCTTTTACTTCGTTTGATGTCAGTATCGATTGCGGATTCTTCATGCTTACGAATGTTAATTCGTATCATGACGGGGTTCTTGCAAATTATTCCCATGAGAATATCGGGGATATCAGGAAGACGTGGCTGTACTCAATCGCTTCTTCTAACCTGTTTGAGACAGACTTTCAAGCTCTGTTTGGCTACTACACATGTAAGTATTTTGGTACTTGTACTTCTTACCTGCACTGCATCTTTTATTCTACCTGAACTTCATATTTTTCTCTGAACTTCGACTTCTGCTTGAGGTCTGGCTGGGCTGCTGGTTTCGGAAGGAGAGGAGCATTTTCTTTGTACATGAACTTCATTTCTATGTTTTTTAATTTTGCTTGTGTGTTTTGTTTTGCTTAAATGGACATGAGCATTTTTTTATAATTGAACTTCAGAGATGATGCCTTTCTATGGTTTTGTTAGCTGTAGTTGAATGATTTACAGTTCATCGGTTTATCTTGAACTGTGCCTCTGGTTGTGCCTGAACTTCATTTAGTGTTTTACTGCAACTAATTTTTTAGGTCAGCTTGAGTAGTAACCATGTCATCTTTATTAGTTGGACTGCACATTGTGATGTTCCTGAACTTCAGTTGTATTTAATGGTGATGTTTTCTCTTCCTTTTTTCTTTTGACAATGGAACCGTTGGAGCTGACCGATTACCACTACTCATTCCTCGGGTCACAGGAATACCAGCCTAGGGAGGAACCGATGAGTACAGCTCCAATAGGAGATGATAGACCTCGGACCCTTATTCCTTCCAAGTTGGGGAAGCAGGCTGGTGGTATTCGTGGTACTCCAAAAACCCCTTGCTACAGGAAGGCTGATGCAGTCGAAGCAGCCGAAGCAGAAGTGATTTCGTCCGATGATGATTTTGAGAAGATTGCTTACCCGAAGAATGCTAAATGTGCTGCTGGTACTGTTGCTGGTAGAGGTGGGAAGAATGTTGTGATCACCAGGAGGAAACCGGTAGTTGAGTCTGGGAACATAACTTCCTCCAAGAGAGCATGAAGATTGCCTTTGAAGTGGCGTTCTCCTGTCGCTCCCCTGAAAAAATACAGTTACCCTCATCTATCCGAGGCCCGGAAGTTGAAACAATATGTGTTGAGTAAAGACGGTCTGGAGAAGTATTCTGAGTGAGTTACCCTCATCTGTCGCTCCCTTGCCTTGGATTTGTAGTGTCTGAACTTCTGTTGTTGTATTGTCTGAACTGCCGTTGTTGTAGTATCTGAACTTCTGTTTTATGTCTCCTCTTGCCTTTTGAGTTATAGTGTCTGAACTTCTCTTTGTTGTTGTATCTGAACTTCTAATATTTTTTACCATCCTTTTGTATTCTGCAGGACAAGCTACTGCATGTTTACCATCCCTGCGAATGTGACTGACCTCATAGGACGTGTCTTTTATACGCTTTTCGGTGAAGGGCAGCAGATGGAAGGAGACATAATGCATTTTCTCATAAATTTGTGGAAGGATAAGCCGGAGACCTCTGAGATATTCACTAGTGCTGACAGGGTTGTACTTAGTCCCTACTTCATACAGGTTTTAGTTCTTTGCACCCCTATCTCCTTCTTTTTGCCTTAGTTTTGTTGTAGTAGCATTTGGGAGGTGTTTTAATTGTGTTTTTGTGAATGCACAGTACTGCCTAGAGTATGATTTCTTCGGTGCAACAGTTCCAAAGTTTGATGCAAAAAAATCTGCTGGTCTCCTCCCAATGTTTGTTCGCAAGGAAGAAGACCTTCTTAACGCAAAGTTGGTTAGGTTTTCATAACTCTTGCTTTTTTTAATTTCATGTGCATCCTTTTGCTGAGTTTGTCAAGAAAGTTTTTTTCATGCCGGTTCTTCAGTACATATGCTTTTATAGTTTGTGTTCACCGGTCCTTTCATTCTTGGCAGGTTTTCTTGATTCTATTCAAGCCAATTGGCACAATGGCGCACTACAGTGTGTATGTGTTGAATAGATATCATGGGAGCATTGACATCCTTGATTCACTTTCTTACGATAATATGCCAACATCGCGATCGAGTTTCCACGGGGACTGCCAAAATATCGTGAGTGTTTCTTAGCCTGAACCTCCTTTTACATTCTCTTGTTTGACACGAAGTTTATTATGCCTTGTGTTGACAAAATATGTTGTTGTCTCTGTTTTGGTAATACTGCTTGAACTGTTTGTCATTTAGAAGTTGAACTTCTGCTATTTTGTCTAGGTGGATCTTATGCAAGTGTTGCTTTTTTATGTACCTGAACTTAACTATTTTGGTTAACATGTTTTTGACTTCATCTAATTTTGTTATTCTCGGCAGATGAAGAGATTTGTTGGGTTGCTCGAGGAGGTGTACGGCAAGGCTGCATACAAGGCGAGCAAGCAGCCTAACTGGCTGACTATTGCAAAGAGGCCGACTTTCATCGATGTCCCGAAGCAGAAGAGTAATGATTGTGGTTTCTTTGCCGTGAAGTTCAGCTCTTCGTATGATGGCGATGAGATTGTTGAAGATTTTGGTGATGTGGAAGTATATTCTTTCTTTGTTCTTGTCTCAACATCCTTTGATTATTCTTGTGTGTTTTTGCTGAGACGCTCCTGCTGTGGTTTTAGATATCCGTTACTAAACCATCGTTTTCACCTTTCTTTTGTTTGCAGGCTGCTGCAGATGACTGGAAGGCTGAGTTCATGCACACTTTGATTTTTAGCGAGAAGAATGAAGTCGTGCGTTCAGAGCTTCCTAAAGAGATCCAGTCCTTTGGCCCGTGAATTCGAAGCATTAGTTTCATCTGTAGATTTGATTTCGTACAGATTTTTAGGTTTGATAATGATTGGAACAATTCCGTAAAGATTTGGTTGTAAGAATGTTTTTAGTGATTTGTGTATCTATAGGTGCAGCACTATTACTTATGATATTGTGGACAAATACATTTGGTGTAAAGAATGATTTGGCTTTGTTAATTTCAATGTACTGCATCGTTTTTCAGTATCCATGTGTTGAATGTTTTTGCCCCAACAGATGTACCTGAACTTCTGCCTCGGTTTTGGGTTAACTGCTTGATTTTTTGTGTTGTTTATTTTCGGGCTCCCAACATATGATCATAGACTTGAACTTATTCTTTGAGATGTGGATGGGCTGCTGGTTTCAGATGGAGAGGATATTCTGTGTTGTGTAATGTATTTGTAATGTTCAACCCCAACCAATATGTATGCTTTTGCGTAGAATCTATATTTGTTTTTTTGTGTTTTTTCAAGTGTGAATGTATTTCATATGTAAATCTGTGCGGAAATATTGTTGACGTTTCTTTATCTTTTGTCGGCATTGTACATGAACTTCTGCACATATCCAATAAGAACTTCACATTTGAACGCATTGTCTTAGGCTTGCTAACCTTAGTTTATGCGGTGAAACTTTATTTTTTAAGCATATTTTTTCCTACATCGATTTTTATATACCAAAACTTCTTCTATAACCTGACCTGGACTTCAATACTATATGATTATTTGCTGGTTGCACTTTTATGGAATACAACACGAGCACCTCCTGCCATAATATACCAGGACTTCTGCAGTAAGCTTACTTGAACTTCACAGTATATGTTTTTCATGTTTGTTCTTGCTTGCACTTCCATGCAATACATCACCAACACATCACTTCATCCCATAACATACCAGGACTTCTGCAGTAATATTACTTGAACTTCACAGTGTATGTTTTTCATTTTATGACTGCTTGCTCTTTCATGCAGTACATCATCAGCACATCACTTCATCTCATAACATACCAGGACTTCTGAAGTAATACTACGTGAACTTCATAGTGTATGTTACCAGGAATTCTTTGAAAGTTCAACAATAAAAGGGGATGACATAATATTTCTGGACATTGACATGACATAAGTTTGCATTGTGTTAATTGACCTATTCTAACTGTTCATCAGCCTTGCGCTCCTCCAAGGCTTTGGTTGTATAGGTTTTTTCTTCACATGTACCTCTTCCTCTTCATCGTCCTCTTCCTCTTCCTCTTCATCATCCTCTTCCTCTTTCTCTTCATCGTTCTCTTCCTCTTCGTCTTCCTCTTCTTCGACGGTGTCTTCGTCTTCGTCTTCCTCTTCTTCGACGGTGTCTTCGTCTTCGTCTTCGTCTTCCTCTTCCACCTCTTTCTTGTTGCTGGCTCTGGGTTTTGCTTTATGTTTCTTCTCTGGCTTTTTGCTTGTCTTTTCAGCATCTGCTCGCTTCGGGCATGTTCTTGCATTATGTGGTTCATACTCCTTGCATATGCTACAAAGTCTGGTGCTTGCTTTCTGTGGGTGTGGTCCCTTCTTTTGTTCCATAACTTTGGGTTGCTGTTTTTGAGATTTGGGTTGCTTGACCTCCTCGGCATTGTTTCTTTCCAAGAGTGTTGGACAGGTCAGCTTGTTGTGTCCCGCAACCTGGTTGCACACACTACATTTCCTGTGTCCAAGTGGCACTCCGTTCTCATCGAGCACCACGACTCTTCCTGCAGGTGGTGCCTTTATTTGCGCTCTCTTGTCACTTTTCTTTGCTGCGGTAATTTTCTTCCTACCCTTTGTTTTAGAATACAGCGGCAGTTTCATCGTCTCTTGTTGTCGCTGCTCCATTGATTGGCCATCACCCTGCTTGCATTGGTTGGCTTCATCAGCGGCGTTGAGCATTTCAGCTGCATAATAGTGAAGTTCATCTTCAATTTCAGCGTCCTCTTCAGCCATCTTTTCGTCAGCATCCACTCGATTTGCTGAATGTATTGCACCAAGCTCTTCCACGAGCCTCTTGAGAACATAGTAGGCTCTGTCATACTGCTGGTCACATCTCATCGCTTTCTTGTTAACCATCAAATTCAGCTGCAGCAAGATGTCTTGCTTCGATAGCCTTGAGCTGCCATCCGATGCGGTTGTGTTGTAGTCCCTTGTATCAAAGGTTGGCTGTGATTTTGCAGTCTTTGTGTACCGTTTGAGGATATACTTGTTTGGAAATTTGTTAGGCTTCAGGTAGTCCAGTATGTTCATGATGTGAAGGCAGAACAGGCTTGCATTTTGCGATGAATGCAGAATACATAGTTTGTGAGCCAACAATGAGTTTCATAAATTTTGATATGATACTACTAGTCTAGCTATTTAATGAGTTTGTTTTCCCGCTCACCTGTGTGTGTCCAGAGCTTGCATTCACACTCATATATTTCATTGTCTGGGTCAGCTACAACCTGGAATTCATGCTTTGACCAGCAAAATCTTTCTTCATCATCATGGCCAGGCTTGTTGTGGTAGTACACAAGGTACTTAGTGGACTCTATTGTACGCTTTGCGTGAAATAGCGTGGCCTTTCTCATCCTCTTCCTCATCTCGGTGTACACGGCTCTCGTGTACTTGATAGACATGTCCTCCTCGTAGCCGTAAGTTGTCTTTGTCACAGGATTGGTCTGCACATGTCAAAAAGTAAGATATTAGTCGAAGCAGAATCATGGGTTTCATTTTTTTAAATTCAAAGTGCACATGTTGAAGGTAAACAGAAACATGATGGTGGTGTTTTGTACTTGTCATTATACCATGCTGGTCATTGTTTGCTCATTCTCCTTCTGCATCCAAGTTTGTATGCAAGCATTGACCCGCCTAGCAAACTTGTGTAGGTTCTGGGTCCCCTTGACAAACCCTTTCTTTAGCACGTGGTTCATGCTCTCGCTTCGTTGTGTGGAAGTCATTCTAGCACAGAAAATGTTCTTGTAATATGCTGAAATCCACATCTTCCTATCACTCCAGAGCTGCATCATCATCTGGTCGTTCTCCAGGTGGTACTTGTGCACGAGTTCAGCCCAGGCATCTTCAAACTCCGTTGGCATCAGCGGCCAGTTCAATATAGCTGTGAACTCCTCTTTGAATGTTTTATACTTTTTGTACAGCAACGCGAGGTATTCCTTGTACTTCTTCAATATGTGCCAACGACATAGCTTGTGGACATTGTTTGGAAATGATTGTGGTATAGCTTTCGCCATCAATGGGCACTGGTCTGATCAAATTAAAAAAAATGAAACTTGATTCTTTTTTGTACTGATGGTGAACTTATGTTGCACAAGTAATTGAACTTCACATCTAGTAGTATGGCTATCTAAGAATGTCACATGTATTTTTTTTCTTACCGCAGTGTTGTTGAACTTCTGTGGTACCAGTGCTTGAACTTCACAGTTAGTAGTAGGACAAACTAGTAGTGTCACACTCAAAATTTTTCTTACAACAGTGTTGTTGAACTTCTGTGGTAGCAGTGATTGAACTTCACATAAATAACTATGTTTTTCTGAACGTGCTACATATTTTTATCTAACAGCTTCGTCCTTGAACTTCTATGATTCATGTACTTGAACTTCACATTCATAAGTACTTTTTTTCTAAACATGTGAAGATAACTTTGCTTTCTTGTATTGCTAGTTGGACTTCTATGCTAACAGTGGTTGAACTGCATTCTTTACATTTTTTCAGAAAAAACAAATGTACCCAATCAACAGAGACCCATAGACTGAAAGGATGATGAAACTTGAGGAGTTTTTTTTGAACTCACCTGTTAGAATGCAAGTTGGGTGCTTGTTGTTCATGCACCGTAGAAATGTATCGAACAGCCAGTTGAATGACTTTGCATCTTCGTCTCTTATCAGGGCAGCAGCAAATATCGTTGACTGCAAGTGATGGTTTGTTCCAACAAACACTCCCAGGGGCATATGAAATCTGTTGGTCTTGTAAGTCGTGTCAAATGTTACGCAATCGCCAAAGTCTTGATAGGCTCCTCAGCAGCTTGCATTGGACCAGAAAATGTTTTTAATTGACTTGTCCTTATCCACTTGGATGTCATAGAAAAACTCATCATTTATTGCCTTCATGTCTTTGAAGAATGAAACAAGTTTTAATACATCATCCAAATCATCTTTCCTTGCATTCATGGCTTTCCTGCAAATCACACGCCAACATGCATTTGTTATTTTTGCTATCAAAGGGGTTGTGAGCTAGGATGCTATTTTTACATTGCAGCATGTGGGTGTTTGAATACTTACTGGTTTAGTAGGTCTCGTCCGGTCATGCTTAGGAAGTAGCTTCCATCTTCATTTTCAGATAGCATGGACATGATTGTTGTGTGCTTGACATCATGGTACTGCAAGAGCTTTACATACTCCAGAATAGTGGGGTCATAATTCTTGTGTGAGTGCAAAAATACCAGCATGTCATCAGTTTGCATGAGCTGGTGATTATGATTGTACTCAATGTCCACTGCCACGCATGTGCCATCCTCCTGCACCTTCACCCTCATTCTTGCATTGCAGCCCGTCCTCTACGATGTTTTGTTTCGCTTCCTGTTGGCCTGTGAAACAGAAGATGTGTGTATCCCTTGGAAGGCGCAAACAAAATACTTGTGGTTGTCATTTCCACCCATCTTCCTGATTCCAAAACCAGCGTGCCTGGCGTATCTGTTATAAAATTCCCTTGCTTTCTCTACATCTTTGAGTCGCATCTTTAGTCTTGGTATTAGATACTTTGATAGATCCGGCGTCTGCAGAAAAAGAAAAAAAAATAATCCAAACAACACGTTAAAATGCAGTTTATGAACTTGTTATTCTGGAGGGAGCAGAAAATGTGCAGATAATACAAGATGCGTATATAAATATTTTTTGTTTCACTTACATGCGTGTATGATCGCAACTCTGCCGGTGTCGGCTGCTATCCCTCTGGGATGGGGCATGGCGGAGTCATCATAGCAGGATGCAGCAGTGGATCACGAGGAGGAAGGAGGGATGAAGATGGCCTCTCTCTTGTTTGCGTCCTTTTTGCTTGAGGTGGTTGTGGAGGTATTGCGATCCTGGTCTTGGTTTGCTCTTTTGTTTTGTGAAGCAATCCATCTACCTTATGCCCCGTAGAATTCTTACTTGTAGCAGTAGCCGCAGGATAACGGTGGTAGTGTGCAGATCACTCTCCTCCGTGTGTGTGTTGCTGTTGGATTTGTCCTGGGATCCGGTTTAGTTGCTTCGCTTTGGCATTGATGAGGCACACCAGGATAACCTCCAGAGTTACACGCAGGACTTGAGCTAACCCCCTCTTCCATCGGCGTGCTTGGGAGCCTGCTTGTGGATACAAAGAATCCGCGGGGGATTTCCGGCGTCACCCAATTAGGTGGAGGCGCAAACATGTGCGGTTAGGGCTGCGACCCAGCATCTTGGAAGTATCCGTGTGTTTCGGGTGTCATCCATTTTTGGTCTGGAGCAGGTTGGTAATGTTGTTGGTGCGTTTGAGGTGTGACCCATTGAGGGGGTGGTGCAACGCGTACAGGCTTTGGATTGTGTACTTGCTGCTGGGAACTTCTAAGCTTCTTCATGCGTCTCTCGTCTTGCTAACATAAAAGAAAAAATGTCTATTAGCACACAAGTTATATCTGCATATACCTTTGTAACTGAACTTAGCATTATTCACAGCCTGAACTTCTCATATAAAAGTGGTGAGAGCCATCACACTATGCACTGAGCTGAGCATCTGCCGATGCCTTTGTACCTGAACTGAGCACCCTTCACAGAATGAACTTCACACCATGTTTTTTAATTCTATAGTATTTGATTACTTATATATACCCGAACTTAGCACTCTCCACAACCTAAACTTCTTGTTTTGCAAAGGGGTCTACAATTAAAAAACCTGAACCTTCATGAAGTTTTTGAATGGTTGGATTGCTAGTGCATACCAACCTGACCTTCATGTCATATCACATGCATGTTCTATTTTCCTTTTATTTGTTTGCACAGAACCAGACACATAGCAACCTGAACTCTAACACACTTACTAGTTGAACTTCACATGGCTTTTTGCACATGTGAATGTGAATGCAGGCAGATTTTATAGTGTTTGTAGCCTAGACTGAGGCTCACATACTACCTGAACTTCACATGCCTGTAAGCAGGCAGGCAGATTTTACAATGCTGTTTTTGTAGCCTGGACTGAGGCTCATACACTACCAGAACTTCACATGGTTGTAAGCAGGCAGGTAGATTTAAAAAACGTTGTTGTAGCCTGGACTGATGCTCACACACCACCTGAACTTCACATAGCTGTAAGCAAATAACAAACCAAAGGAAGGAAGAAGTTCAACCATACCCTGGCTAGAAGGTCGGCCAACCTTTTTCCAGCAGCTGATATGCCACCTTGAGAACAATTCGTCGTGGAGGTATGAGAGGAATTCGATGGCAATCCATGTCTTGCAGGGGGCGCGAAGTTCATCCGCATGAAGCAAGAAGGTCAGAGAAGGCAAGATTGAGGAAGAAGGCAAGATCAGGGTGGAAATTCATATACCGTTCTTAGATTTGAAGGCGCCACCGATGCAGCCTCCACCGCCGAGATGCTTCCTTGGGTGTGCTGTTCGCCGTAGGTTGCGCCTTGGCCGTCACGAGCACTGCCAAGCCGTCTGGCGGTGACGATGGACCGAGGATGAGGCTTCCGGAAGTCCATGGCGGCAACGGCCGCAGAAATCCAGTCGGCGGCTTTGCCGGCTCTACCGGCTCTAGGCGACGCGGGCTCCCTCGCGCCGGATTCCGCCGTCGCTCGCTCGCCCGCGCCGACGGTCGGGCAGGAGGTGGAGTCAGAGGGGGCGGAGCTCGATCCAGTCGGCCAGGATCTGGAGAAGGAAGGGAGGCACTGGATCCGGCAGATTTTCGGCGGCGAATCACGGCGGAGATCAAGGGGAGGAGTGGCGAGGAGGGGGTTGGGAAGGGGCGGCTCGATTGAGATCGGGGGTCCAGGTGGGATTCTGTCGGGCTGGGCC
Source organism: Triticum dicoccoides (assembly GCF_002162155.2). Classification (NCBI taxonomy): domain Eukaryota; kingdom Viridiplantae; phylum Streptophyta; class Magnoliopsida; order Poales; family Poaceae; genus Triticum; species Triticum dicoccoides. The sequence goes on along the minus strand of NC_041384.1, from coordinate 132,371,079 downwards.
GGCAGTCCAGGGAAGTTCGGGAACCTGTCTTCGTGCTCTATATAGGGCTGCTGTGATCCAAATAGTTATTCTAATCCTGGGATTAGAATAGTGCCACTCTATATATATAGTAGCACTATTCTAATTCTGGGATTAGAATAACTATTCTGATCACAGCAGCCCTATAAGGGCCTGACTGGATGTTCCTGAACTCTCCGACGGCCCGAACCGGCAGGCAGAAAAAAAATGAGAACACCACGCCCAATCCAAGAACCACCCTCCACCTTCCCCGAACCACCCGAATCCAGCACCTCTCACTCTCTCCCGATCCCCCATGGCGCCGCCGCCGCTGCCTGCCGAGGGCGCCGACGCCGCAACCTGCCCCACACCGTCGTCACTACGACCTGCCCAGACCACCGCCTCGCCATCTACCCCGCGCCGCCCACCACCGCAATACAACCATCAAAAAATCGGGCGCCGCCGGACCTCCGAGCGTCGGCGCTGCCACCCGTTTCTCCTGTCGCCGCGCGCCTTCTAGTACCTTGTCCCTCTCAAGTCTCCTCCACGCAGGCCCCGCCGTGCATCCGATGACCCTACAACAACCATGGATGCGGGAGAAGGAGAGGTCACCGGATCCCAGTGTGCTGTCGCCTACCCAGGCGCCTCCACTGGGCACCGCTACCTTGCGGCCAAGCGCAGCAACCGGCCGCCAGAGCACGCACCACCCGACGCCCTCGCGTCAGCGCGCCACCCCTGCTTCCTCTGCAACCATGCATCACGCTTTGAGCACCACCAACAGGTTCCGTCCCCCTCCTCCTCCTCTATGTGAAGGGGAGACGACCCCCAACTCCGGCGAGCCCAGAAAATGACCTTCCCAGTGGCGCATGTCTGAACTGCAACCTCGATCTTCTTCCTCTGGAGTTAAAGCAACTGATGCTAGCAATTTGTTGATGCTGCTCCTCCGCCTGCTTGTGTAGGCCGAGCTGCTCCCTCGAGCTTTGCTGCCCTTCTGCCTCCATCCTCTCCCCATGAACTACCGGAACCAGAGCTGAGGGAAGCTGAAGTAGCAGCTGGGAGCAAGTCGCTCAAAAGAATTGGAAGATGCTCGTCTTTTTAGCCGCGAAATATGCAGTGTCAGTATGGTTGACAAAAAAATGGACATGACCCTAGAGTGGCTTCTTACCACTACTACAACGACCTTGTTGTTAACATCATTCGTCCACTCTACAAGTCAGAAGTTATCTTCTTCCCACAAGACATTCAGCCAGTGTGTTTACTGTTCTTGTTGTGCTTCTACCACCAGATTGCTCTCCTCCCCCTTCGGCCCTTCGTGTGGTGATTTTGCTTCACCTGTGACGAGGAACAAGAAAATTCTCGCAAGCACACTTCAGCTCCGAATGCAACCCGACGCACGATCCGCTAGTCAACAGTGAGGAGACTGAAAGAAGTAGCATCAGAGAGGAAGGTAAGTCCAGAGGCCCTGATGTCTTAAATCACAACATTTTGAAACAAACTAACGATCATTACCAAGCTTTCTTCAAGGAAAAAGAACCAGGACAAGACCGATACCGATGGACCATTTTTGACCATAAGTTGTTTCTCTAGTTTAAATACTGATGACAGCTAGTCTCCCTGCTTCTTGCCCCATTTTGTTTGGTGATGTGTATCTAATGTGTACGACATTCGTAAGATCAGCTCCCCCTTTTAGCAAGTTACTAGAAGCCGAGAACGGTTGTAGTGCTTAGATTGTTCTTGTTCTGAGTTGGAGAAGCTAGAGGCACCAAGCAAAAATGTTGGTCACTCTTTTCAGTGGCAAACAACATTGCCAGTGAGCAATAATTTTTGAAGGGAAGGTGAGGGAGTCCTGGATTAGGGGGTCTCCGGACAGACAAATTATATCCTTTGGCCGGATTGTTGGACTATGAAGATACAAGATTGAAGACTTCGTCTCGTGTCTGGATGGGACTCTACTTGGCGTGGAAGGCAATCTAGGCAGTACAGATATGGATATCTCCTCCTTTTGTAACCGACCTTGTGTAACCCTAACCCTCTCCGGTGTCTATATAAACCAGAGGGTTTTAGTCCGTAGGACACAACAATAACATACAATCATACCATAGGCTAGCTTCTAGGGTTTAGCCTCTTTGATCTCGTGGTAGATCTACTCTTGTACTACCCATATCATCAATATTAATCAAGCAGGACGTAGGGTTTTGCCTCCATCAAGAGGGCCCGAACCTGGGTAAAACTTCGTGTTCCTTGCCTCTTGTTACCATCCGCCTTAGACGCACAGTTCGGGACCCCCTACTCGAGATCCACCAGTTTTGACACCGACATTGGTGCTTTCATTGAGAGTTCCTCTGTGTCGTCGCCGTTAGGCTTGATGGCTCCTACTATCATCGATAGCGATGCAGTCCAGGGTGAGACTTTCCTCCCCGGATAGATCTTTGTGTTCGGCGACTTTGCACTGCGGGCCAATTCGCTTGGCCATCTGGAGCAGATTGAAAGCTACGCCCCTGGCCACCAGGTCAGGTTTGGAAGCTTAAACTACACGGCCGATGTCCGCGGAGACTTGATATTCGACGGATTCGAGCCTCTGCCTTGTGCGTCACGCGGTCACAGTGAGTACGATTTAGCTCTACCATCAGACAGTGTTCAGGAGATCGCCCCGGCAGCCGCTCCGTCCCTCAATTCGGAGCCAGTTGCGCCGTCCATGGACGGGTGGATGGACCCCGCCACAGAAGCCTTACCCTCAGCGGCGATCGAGCCGAACATCGACGTTACCTTGCATGAGAGCCGTATTGTTAAACTGCCGGATCTTTCTCTCGCCACGGACTCCGAACCGCCTACGCCCGTTCCTATCGAATCCGATTGGGCACCAATCATGGAGTTTACCTCCGCGGATATCTTTTAGCACTCGCCCTTCGGCGACATACTGAACTCATTAAGGTCTCTCTCCTTGTCAGGAGGATCCTGGCTGAACTATGTCCGGCAGGACTGGGATGCGGACGACGAAGAAATTCGCGGCCCACCCACCACCCACTTAGTAGCCACTGTCGATGACTTAACCGACATGCTCGACTTCGACTCTGAAGACATCGATGGTATGGACGACGATACGGGAGACAAAGAGGAACCACTACCCACAGGGCATTGGACAGCCACCTCATCATACGATATATACATGGTGGATACACCCAAAGAAGGCAATGGCGACGAGACAGCAGAGGATGACCCCTCCAAGAAGCAACCCAAACGCCAACGTCAGCGGCACCGCTCTAAGTCCCGCCAAAGCAAAAGTGGTGATACCGGCACAGGAGGTAATAACACTCCGGATAGTGCCGAAGACAACAATAACCCCCTCCAGCAAGAGTTAGAGCAGGAGGATGGAAGAGCCAGCCCTCCTGAGAGAGCGGCAGATGGAGAGGCGGAGGATGATAATTACATGCCCCCTCCAAAGACGAGGCAAGCCTCGGCGATGACGAATTCGCCGTGCCAGAGGATCCCGTCAAACAAGAGCGCTTCAAGCGCCGGCTTATGGCCACGACAAATATCCTTAAGAAAAAGCAGCAGCAGCTTCAAGCTGATCAAGATCTTCTAGTTGACAGATGGACTGAAGTCCTCGTGGCCGAGGAATATAAACTCGAGCGCCCCTCCAAGAGTTAACCAAAATGCAGGTTGCTACCTTGACTGGAGGAAGAAGCGTATGGCGCGGCTGATCGGCCACCTCGCGGCCGTGATAGAGAGGCATTCCAGCCAAAAACTCAGCCCGCACCCCGACGCCATACAAATCAAAAAGCATGGGGAAACACACCAGACCTGGAGACGTATTGGAGGACAAAGAAAAACATGCAAGATCGATCTACGGATCACAAGGGCGTGCCACTATGCGAGATAATAAATGTCATGCCAGATACAGTAAAAGTAAATCCGGCCGGGCCGAACACAGCGGGCAAGACCCATTCGAGCTACGTCGTGATATAGCCCAATACAGAGGCACCGCACACCCCTTATGCTTCACAGACAAAGTAATGGATCATCAAATCCCAGAAGGTTTCAAACCTGTAAATATTGAATCATACGACGACACAACAGATCCTGCGGTATGGATCGAGGATTACCTCGTCCACATCCACATGGCCCGCGGTGATTACTTACACGCCATCAAATACCTCCCACTAAAGCTCAAAGGACCAGCGCGGCATTGGCTTAACAGCCTGCCATTCAAAAGAAGCACTCTGGGCCCGTCCAGTTTGGACCGTATACTCGATCGCTCATGTCAAATACACGGCACCCCCGACAAGCCAGCCAACCACTCCAACAGGGATTGTTGGGTGTTCAAGCAGGCCGGCAAGTTAATTGCCGAAGGCAAAGATAAGGGGCCACATAGCGATGACGAGGAAGAGCCCCGGTAGCCGAACAACGGAGGACAGAAAGGTTCCCCCCACAAGTGCGGACGATGAACATGATATACGCAACCCACATCCCCAAGAGGGAGCGAAAGCGTGCGCTCAGAGACGTATATGCGTTGGAGCCAGTCGCCCCAAAGTTCAACCCATTGTCCTCCTGTCCGATCACCTTCGATCGCAGGGACCACCCCACTAGTATCTATCATGGAGGATTTTTAGCACTGGTCCTAGACCCAATCATTGACGGATTTCACCTCACTCGAGTCCTTATGGATGGCGGCAGCAGCCTGAACCTGCTTTATCAGGACATAGTGCGCAAAATGGGTATAGACCCCTCAAGGATCAAACCCACAAAAACGACCTTTAAAGGCGTCATTCCAGGTGTAGAGGCCCATTGCACAGGCTCAATTACACTAGAAGTGGTCTTCGGATCCCCGGATAACTTCCAAAGCGAAGAATTAATCTTCGATATAGTCCCGTTCTGTAGTGGTTATCATGCACTGCTCGGGCGAACCGCATTTGCGAGATTCAATGCGGTACCACATTGTGAATACCTTAAGATCAAGATGCCAGGACCTCATGGGGTCATTACAGTTAATGGAAACATAGAGCGCTCTCTCTGAACGGAGGAGCACACTACGGCCCTCGCAGCAGAAGCGCAAAGCAGCCTCTCAAGGCAATCCACCAGTTCGGCATCTCAAGACCCGGACACCTTCAAGCGCGCTCGGAGTAATCGGCATCTAGACCGCCTGGCATGATCGGAGCTCGCGTAGCAATGCGGCCCCCACCCCAGTCCCAGCCAAGTGGCGAAATCCGTGCCATGCGTACATAATTACGCATTAAAAATACCATGGGCACAGGTGGGGAGGGGGGCACAACTACGGCACGCTCCAAGAGGCGGCCTAAACCGCACTAGGGGCTTCCCGCTTTGTTATTTTTCTCTTTCAGGACTTTAATCTCTGGAAACCTTGTCCGGCAGCATGATTGCCGAACACATGATGCAGCAACCAAGAGAGGCAGAAAGCTACGTCACACCACGGAACTCCCAGGTGGATTACGATAACGAGTGAAATATTTGCTTTAATACTATTCCTCAGATTTCCCTTGGAAGGGACATAGTCCTACCTTTTGCTTATCACACTATCTGTATCATTATGCTTTAACGCACCTCTTTGAATAAACAATGCATAACATTATGACTATTATTGCATTCTTGTTATATATATATGTGTTCATTAATGACACCTTGCAACCGTACACTTTGGTACGGCCAACACACTAGGGGCTTAAGTACCCCACAATATGGTGTGAGAAGTTCGAACACTTTCACAAGTGCGGCACCCCGAACTTATAGCATTATATGCATCAGCTCCGAATCATGTCTTTGGTCAAATGTTGGGTTTGCCCGGCTCCTATGTTTTGGTACCTTACGTTCCGCTCTATCGGCTAAGGTAGCGCTAGGAGAACTACTGCGATTGTGCCCCGGTTCTGCTGGGCTAAGCACCTCAGTAGAGAAAGCTAAAACTGACTGTCATGATAAGGCGAGATACTGGTCGCTGTTCGGCGAGGTTTCGAGTCCCTAAAGACTTATGCCGCTTAGAGCGAGGAGCCGGTCCTAACTGGCTTAAAGGCGTGTATCGCGCCCCGAATTCGGCCTTCCGAATACCAGGGGCTTCGCCGAAATTTAAAATTATTGAATTCTATGGCTAAGTGAGAGTGATAAAGCATTATTAGTCCGGTTGCCTTGTTCGCTGTGCTGAGCACATCCCTCGAAGGACCCAAATATGGGAACAAGAGCGCTCAGGTTTATCCCGAACACCCCAGCACTCGCAGCATGGGGGCGGAAGCCAAGGACTAGCCATCTCTCAGATTGGATAAACAACCAAACAGAAGGTAATATTTTAAATTCAAACAAGCGTTGCATAGCGCATATGAAACAAGTTTTCATCATACAGTATCACATGAGCAAGTTTACTCAAATATTACATCCTTTGAACATTCGTCCGCTACAAGACGGGCACCCTTCAGGACACCCTCATAATAAATTTCGGGGGTGCGATGCTCCTTGCCCTGCGGCGGTCCCTCCTTGATCAGCTTCACGGCGTCTAGCTTGGCCCATTGCACCTTCACGCGGGCGAAAGCCCGGCATGCACCTTCGATGCAGACAGACCGCTTGACGACCTCCAGCCGTGGGCAGGCGTCCACAAGCCGCCTCACCAGGCTGAAGTATCTGTTCGGAAGGGCGTCGCCAGGCCACAGCCGGACTATAAAGCCCTTCATGGCCTGTTCGGCCGCCTTGTGTAGCTCGACCAGCTGCTTTAGCTGGCCGCTCATAGGCACCGGGTGTTCGGTCCCAGTATATTGGGCCCAGAACAACTTCTCCGTTGAGCTTCCCTCCTCGGCCTGGTAAAAAGTTGCGGAATCCGACACGCTGCAGGGCAAATCTGCGAATGCCCCTGGAGAGCTTCGGATTCGGGTAAGTAACATGTAATTTACTTTCACATGCTTGCTTTGCATATAGAATGCCTTACCCGCCGCTATCTTCCTCATCGCATCAATCTCCTGGAGGGCCTTCTGTGCTTCGGCCTTGGCACTCTTTGCACTTTCATGGGAGGCGGCAAGCTCGGACTCTCGCGTCTTCAAGTCACGCTCCAACGCCTCATGCTTCGACACGAGAGCTTGGAGCTCTTGCTGCACCTCGCCCACCCGTGCTTCTTGCCTTTCCCGCTCGGTCCGCTCCTTGGCCGCTTTGTCTTCAGCGTCGGTTAGCGCTTGCTTCAGGGTCGCCACCTCGGTCGTGGCCCCTGGCAAATATATGATGATCCTGTCATTTTGCAATCGCGTCTTCTTTATATATACATAGACAGGGTATTACTTACCCTTGTTCTCCTCGAGCTTCCTCTTGGCAAGGCCGAGCTCTTTCTTGGAACCCTCGAGGTCATGCTTCAGTGTGGCGACCTCCGCAGTCAGTGCAGCTGAGGCCAGCAGCGAAGCCTGCATACGCATATAGACATAATTATGTTAGACTCATGTGGTATTATTTGATCCTCTATTCAGCTTTTCTTTTTGAACACCGAACAGAGCATCAGGGGATGCTGTCTATGCGGTAATATTTTTCCTATATTTCAAACACTTACCTCAAAGCCTGTTAGAAGGCTGGCACATGCTTCAGTCAATCCTCTCTTGACGGACTGAACCTTCTGGACCACCGCACTCATAATAGTACGGTGCTCCCCGTCGATGGAATCGCTGCGAAGTGCCCCCAGCAGATTGTCCGGCGCCTCTGGATGGACAGAGGTCACCGGCACAGGCGTCTTGCCCCTCTTGGAAGGAGGCCGCCTGCTCAGTCCGGGACCACTGGAGGTTCCGACGTGGTGTTCGGCTGAGGGCCGAACTCGGAGCCCTCAGGGGCCTTGTTCCCTCTACTCCCGGAGTCTGGAAGGTCGCCTTGAGGCGCCTCCGGGACTGTCTCCCCTCGACCCGGTGCCTCATGAGACAATACCTCGGCGTCGTCCACAGGGCAAGGGGAGGTGGTGGTCGGAAGTGGATCGCTATCCATATATGACGAGCCCAGGGAGCCGTCCGACGATACATCGATACTGGCTCGTGGCGGCCTGCATAATCATATTCAGCGTTAGGGTAAGCAGTGCGACAAAGGAATGCTATGAGTTACTCTGGTATCCGAATACTTACGACTTCGCCAGGGGCTTGGCCCTGAGTAGCCACTCGTCTTCGCCTTCGGCGGTGGTGGTGGAACTGTCCGGAAGGAGAGTCCTTCCCTTCTTGGACCCTTCGGCGTCCCCAGTTGGGGCGGCCTTCCTTTTCTTGTCTCCCCCAACTGGAGGGGGAGCATCTTCTTCTTCCTCCTCGTCTTCGGGGGAGGAGTGTGCCGCAGAGTTATCGGACGATGAGTCCGATGATGCCTGGTGTCGGCAACTCTTTCGGGTTCCCTTGGCCTTCTTGGTCTTCTCCGGCACCTTGTAAGGTGCCGGAGTCAGCATCTCCGTCAGGAGAGCGCCCGCAGTGTCTTCGGGCAAAGGGGCCGGACAATTAATCTGCCCCGACGTCTCCACCCAGTCCTGTCAAAGGCATGGAGATCAGACCCCACACATGATTAAGCTAGGGGAAATAAATATCCTACGGGACGTATTAAACTCACCGAACACGCTAGGCGCTTCGCACTTAGCCCGCGGTCCTCGGCGAGAGAAGGAGGGACCTCGGCGCCCTTGAACAGCACCTTCCAGACGTCCTTGTGTGTCATATCGAAGAGCTCGCTCAGAGTCTGGTGCTGGGCCGGGTCGAACTCCCACAAGTTAAAATCCCGTTGTTGACACGGTAGGATCCGGTTGATGAGCATGACCTGGACTATGTTGACAAGCTTCAGCTTCTTGCTTGCCATACTCCGGATACATTTCTGGAGTCCATCCAGCTCCACCGATGAACCCCACGACAAGCCCTTCTCTTTCCAGGAAGTGAGCCATATAGGGAATCCGGATCGAAACTCGGGGGCCGCCGCCCATTTGGCATCGCGCGGCTCGGTGATGTAGAACCACGCCGATTGCCACCCCTTTATGGTCTCCACAAAGGAGCCTTCAGGCCATATAACATTGGGCATCTTGACCACCATGGCTTCGCTGCATTCTGCTTGTTGGCCTCCCACCACCTTCGGCTTGATATTGAAGGTCTTTAACCACAGGCCGAAGTGGGGCCAAATGCGGAGGAAAGCCTCACACACGACGATGAACGCCGAAATGTTGATGACGAAGTTCGGGGCCAGATCATGAAAGTCCAGCCCGTAGTAGAACATGAGACCACAGACGAATGGATGGAGGGGAAACCCAGTCCGCAGAGGAACTGGTGGAGGAAAACTACCCTCTCGTGAGGTTCCGGGGTAGGGACGATCTGCCCCGCAACGGGCAGCCGATACGCGATATTCGCGGCTAAGTATCCGGCTCCGTGCAGCTTCTTGATATGTCCCTCCATAATGGAGGAAGCCATCCATTTTCCTCCCGCTCCGGACATGTTTGGAGAAGGTTGAGGGAAAGGATGTGGACTTGGGTGTTGGAGCTCGAGTGCGCGAAAATGGATAAGCAAAGGAGGAAGAAGGCGTGGATGAAGAGGTGAATCCTTATCCCTTTATATGGGCGGACGAAACTATGTGTCCCCACTAGCCTGGTAAAACTCGCTTATCCCCCAAGCTCCGTAATCAATGGCGCAGTTGGGTTACCCACGCCCGTATTGATGAGAAGCCCGTGATAAGGGGACACGATCTCTGCTTCGACAAGACGTGTCAAAAAACTTCCTCGCGTTATGTGCGGGGCTCGTTAAAGGAAACGGTTCGAATAATCGCTGGGCCATGGCATAAGGTCGTGTTGCAAAAACAAGTCAGCAAATTGAATTTTTGGAAATATTATTCTCTCTATGGGGGTATGTGGAACTTATTTTGTAGTGTCATACACTATCCTTGTATTCAAATTCTTCCGTGGTGTATTCGGAGGAGGAACCCGCCTTGCAATGCCGAAGACAATACTGCGCGCCCAACTCATCGTCATTGAAGCCTGGTTCAGGGGCTACTGAGGGAGTCCTGGATTAGGGGGTCTTCGGACAGCCGGATTATATCCTTTGGCCGGACTGTTGGACTATGAAGATACAAGATTGAAGACTTCGTCTCGTGTCCGGATGGGACTCTACTTGGCGTGGAAGGCAAGCTAGGCAATACGGATATGGATATATCCTCCTTTTGTAACCGACCTTGTGTAACCCTAACCCTCTCCGGTGTCTATATAAACCGGAGGGTTTTAGTCCATAGGACACAACAATAACATACAATCATACCTGTCAGCGTTCTGGGAACGGGGGTCCCCAGACTTGCCTACCTGCGGCCTGCGGCGTGGCTCAGGCGGGGGCCTAGCACGGCCCATTTTCATCAGCCCAAGCTCAAGACCCTCGCGAGGGGCCAAGCCTCGCGGGGCGGACGACAGGAAGCTTCCTCAAGAGCGGCCTCATCAGGCAGGCTCGCGAGGAGGCGGAGAGATCAATGCAAGGGTACCTCGCGAGGATCCCATGACGCAAGCCATGACGATCAAGGCCAGGCGGGCGCCGACCTGCGCAGGGTCCTTGTTTCCCCTTTGGTTCAAAGGGGCCAAGCACAGGCTAAGGTATCAGGCAAAAGGTTACCATTTCGGTGCAACGAGACCAAGACCAGCCGGATGGCCAGACGGAGGTCACCGTGGAGCCCAAGACGGCGTCATCATCAGTGCTTTTGGCAGCCGAAGACCACCTTTGGTCAGGATAACTTGTACTAGATGTTCCCCTTCAAAATAGCCAATTGTTGGCGCCCTTCCCGCTCAATTATTCGGGGAGAGGCCCAGGGCCTCTATAAATAGAGCTAGCCTCCACAAAGGAAGAAAAAGAGAGAGAAGGGAGAAAACCCAGTAGAGACTAAGTAGAACACACCGCACCAGCTCAAGAACACCCCTCGCGAGGCTGTTCTTCCCTTGTACTGTCCATCATCAGCCCCAGAGGCAATCCACCACACCACACACTGGAGTAGGGTATTACACCACAACGGTGGCCCGAACCAGTATAAACCTCGTGTCTCTTGTGTTGTTCATCATTTTCATCTTAGTTCGCACGAGAGGATCAGACGTAGATCGGTAGGGGAGAGATCTCCACGTGCACCCCAGTGTTCAAACTTCAAGGGTCTGCAGGAACCCGAAATCCGACATTCGGCGCACCAGGTAGGGGTGCGCTGGAATCTTTCTTCCGCTGTTCGCGTGTGATCTTCCATCGTGTCCATGGCTGACGCTCGTCGGGCTCGCGCCGAGCGCCGGGATGCTCGCGCCACTCGCGTCGCCCAGACGGCGCCCGTCGGCTGCCCCCTCATCGTTCCCCGTCGCCCGCCGTCAACGCCGCCACCGGCCCGGCGGGGAACAAGCAGTAGGCCTCGTCCCAGCATCCTTCAGTGCGGCGGGATGGCCGCACCGCCACCCCGTCGCTGACTCCAGCTGGCTCGTCGTCCCACACCCGTCGCGCACCCATGGATGCGCACGCCTCACTGCTCTTGGCGCGGGAGCTCCTGCACTATCGCCCCGTCGATGACCTCTACGAGGACTGGCTCGCCCGCATCACTGAGCTCGGCAGTGCCGCAGGGGGCTCCCCCTTGCGGTCCCTCTCGCTGCCTCGCCCTCCGTCCCATCTAGGGGGCGAGGATCAGGAGGCGCCTCTGCCGCCTCCTCCCCAAGAAGGTGCCTTGGCTCCAAGGCGCGCAGCCCCAGGGCGGGACCCTCCATGTCCAGCGCCTGCGCATCAAGAAGGGAGCTGCCAAGAGATCCCACGTCCCCGGGAAGGTGCTCGCGCGCTCCCAGTGCCGGCGCGCCAAGATCGCGCCTCCATGACAAGAACCCGCGTTGCTCCCAGGGGTGGCGCATGGTGACCCGCAAGAACAAGTCCAGCACCAGCAAAGGGCGCCGGTGGCCACGGCGGGCTGCCTCGCCTTCACCCCCGAGCTGTGCGGCGTCACATGGCCAGGCAAGTTCAAGCCTGACCTCCCTCCTCGCTACGATGGCACAGCGGACCCCGCGGAGTTCCTGCAGCTCTACGAGATGGGCATCGTAGCCGCCAACGGAGACAAAAAGGTCATGGCGAATTGGTTCCCCATGGCGCTCAAGGACGGCGCCCGCACCTGGCTCCTGAACCTGGCTCCCGGCACGATCTCCTCCTGGAGCGAGATGAGCACCCGCTTCATCGCCAACTTCCAGGGCACTCGCGACCGGCCCCCGGCCGTGAGTGACCTGCGCCGCATCAAGCAACAGCCAGGAGAAACCCTGCAGAAGTACATCCAGCGCTTCAACTACGCTCGCCTCAAGATCCCGAAGGTAACTGAAGAAGCTATCATCTCAGCCTTCTCCGACGGCGTGCGCGATGTCAAGATGAAGGAAGAGCTAGCAATCCATGAGGATCTGTGCACATCCCTGGAGCTGTTCAACTTGGCGACCAAGTGCGCTAGGGCTGAGGAAGGGCGTCTCTCCCTCCTCGAGCTCCCGGCAGCCGACCCGGAAGAAAAGAAGCTCAAGGCCAAAGACGTGAAGCGCAAGGGGGCTGTCGTGCTAGCAGCGGAACCGGACACCAAGTGAGGCAGGGATCAGCCTGAGTCATCCAAGGGCGGACGGTACTACGTCTTCCACGACCTCCACACCCACAACACCAACGAATGTCAAGAGCTCAGAGCCGTGCGAGATGGGCGAATCGGCCGATGCCCAGAGCGCAACGACAGGGGCTATGGCCGAGGAGGAGGAAGAGGTGGCGGACAATGGGAAGACCGTGGCCTTCGCCAGGGATGGCGTGACCGCCCTCGCGAGGACCGCTGGCAGGACCAGCCTCGCGAGGGAGGCTGGAGGGACCAGCCTCGTGAGGGCCACCAGCACGGCAACGCAGGCCTCCCTCCTCTGCCACCTCCACCTAGGAGGAACGAAGACCAACATCAAGACGATGGGGCTGGGGGCTTCCAAGAGCCGTGTGCAATTGCTTGCATCTTGGTTGGCGCCCAGGCCCCAGCCTCACAGCGCATCTTCAAGCAGTTTGCTCGCGAGGTGAATGCAGTCCTTCCCAAGCTTGAGGCCACGCGCCCTCTCGGGTGGTCTACATGCGCGATCACGTTCAGTTCCGCAGACTAGCTCAAGTGTGCAGCAACGGCCGGAATCCTCCCGATGCTTTGCTCCCCAGTCATCAGCAACGTGCAGGTCACCAAGACCCTCATCGATGGCGGGGCATGACTCAATGTCCTGTCCGTCGAGACGTTCAACAATCTCCAAATGTCTTACGACCAGCTTCAGCCGACCAAGCCTTTCTCAGGAGTCACCGATTGTTCCATTGTTCCAATTGGGCAGGTTCGCCTTCTGGTCACCTTCGGGCAATGCAACAACTACCGCACTGAGCTCATCGACTTCGACGTCGCTCACATCCGCCTGCCGTACAACGCCATCCTCGAGTACCCAGCCCTAGCCAAGTTTATGGCAGTGACTCACCATGGTTACAATGTCCTCAAGGCCAGGACTTTCAAGAAGAAGCTGGAGGCCTGTGGCAGGGGCTGGTACAATGAGCTCTAGTCCGTGTTGTGGTCAATCCGCACGACAGCGACCAAGCCGACTGGCGAGACCCCGTTCTTCCTCGTCTACGGAGCAGAGGCTATTCTCCGTCACGAGGTCAGGTGTCGCTCCGCACGGGTCCTGGCATTCGACGAGGCTCCGCAGGACGCCATGCGGGGGACGGATCTCGTGCTGGGGGAGGAACACCGTCGAAAAGTCGCACTGCGAGCGGCAAGATATCAACAAGCGCTATGATGATACCACTACCGCAACATCCGCCCCAGGACCCTTGAGGTAGGGGATCTCGTGCTCAGACGGGTTCTCTCCAGGGAGGGGCTGCACAAGCTCTCTCCCATGTGGGAGGGGCCGTTCAAGCTTGTTCATGTTTCCAGGCCTGGCTCCGCGTGCTTGGAGACTTCGGAGGGAGTACCCATCCAGAACGCATGGAACATTCAACATCTCCATAGGTTCTACCCCTGAGCGAGGCCTAGCGCCTCGAAAAGGCCCGGTGCCTGTGAAGAAGGCCAATGCCTGTGAAGCTATCGCGTTTTGGGAAAGGCCCGGTACAACAACAAACAACAACAACAACAAAGCCTTTAGTCCCAAACAAGTTGGGGTAGGCTAGAGGTGAAACCCATAAGATCTCGCAACCAACTCATGGCTCTGGCACATGGATAGCAAGCTTCCACGCACCCCTGTCCATAGCTAGCTCTTTGTCGATACTCCAATCCTTCAGGTCTGTCTTAACGGACTCCTCCCATGTCAAAATGGGAAAGGCCCGGTGCCTGTGAAAAAGGCCAATGCCTGTGAAGCTATCGCGTTTTGGGAAAGGCCCGGTGCCTGTGAAGAAGGCCAATGCCTATGAAGCTATCACGTTTTGGGAAAGGCTCGGTGCCTGTGAAGCTTGCCGCCCGTGACACTCTCACGTAATAATGAGTGGGGCTGTACACGCCCCGGAGTCTCCGGAGTGCCGCCCTTGGGCCTTGGGGGCTCCCGCCCACGCCCAGTGGCAACACTTAGCTCCGCGCTGGTGAGAAGACGTCGAAGACTAGAATAGGTGCTGGACGCGGCTTTTTCATTTGCTTTCTGCAGTTGGCGTGTTTATTCCCGTTTGAAGTCTTATTGGAGTTATTGGCGTTCCTGGCTTGTGACTCTCTGTCTTTTTATCCACTCGCCTCGTTTTCTCTCGCACAAGTCCCGCGAGGGATGTTCGCGGGCGCCCTCGCGAGCGTCTTCTGCCCCGATTGTCTGGAGCTTTCCTGTCTGAGTCCTCTACGGGAGCACCCCTCCCAGTCCATGCCTCACGGGCATCGCGACACAAACGCAGGACCTAGGCTGATCGCCCCCGCTGCCGGGACCAAAGGTTACCCCTCTAATTAATCCTTGCAGCACGGAAACATAGCACGGAAACATAGGCCAAGAAGAATAAGCGCATGGCGAGGCCTCAGCCTCCGGAGGCGAGGGCCGCGTCAAGCTCCACCAAGCTCAAATGACTCCCGCACATGGACACGCAGCACGGAAACATAGCACGGAAATGGCAAAAGCAACGCGACACTTGACATCAATAGTTCTAACACACCCCCACGGGGCCCTGTACTACCTTCTTCTTACGTAGGAAAGGAAGGAAACAAAATGGACACGACCTATCCAACACCAACCTACAGCAAAAGCTCGAGCTGCTCCTGGGGTTCAGGCGGACGCCTCCTCTCGCTTCACCAGGGCGCGACGGCGGGTGGACCCACTGCCTTCACCCAGGCGGGCGCGACGGTGCGGGGGCTGGTCGCGGCCACCGCTGGAGGAGCTGCTACCTGAGGGAGAGTCGCCGAAACTTGGCAAGCCCCGAGCACCGCCGCCGGCACGCCTGGCGCTGCCTTCATCCCGGTCGGTGCCGGGGCTGGGCAGGCGGCCGCGGTCACCATCTTCGGGGCAGCACCCAGCGCGGCGACCATCTTCCCCAAACATCCTCACGTAGAGGGCGGCATCGCCATCGAACTTGAAGTGCAGGGTGCACCGCTGACCCAGGCCGCGCGCGCGGGCAAACGTTTGCCAGCCGTGAGTCAGGGGCCCATATCCGAAAGGGGAGACCTCCAGCAAAGCCCAGAAGGCCCTGCTGCAGCAACCATCCGCCTGGAGCCAGAAGCCGCACTGGGCATTGGCCGGCAGCTCACCTTCGAAGAAGCGGGGGAGCTGGAGCCAGGTGCTGGTCGGGTCCGCTGACCACACGACGAACTCCGGCAGCACCTCCGCAGCGGTAACGACATGCCTCCCCTCGGCAGCCGAGCGCTCACCACCGCGCAGGGAACCGCCTCCATGGCCGCGGGAAGCCGCTGTGGGGACCGGAGGATGCTTGCGAGGACGACCCCGGCCGCGCCTGGCCGGGGGGGGGGGGAGTCAGGCCCTGCATGGCGGGCCTTTCCCTTCTCTGCGGCCGAGAATCTCTTCGGAGCCATGAGAACAGTGAGTGGCCAAGAAGAATAAGGGAGTAGCAGAAAGGGGTGAACTGAGGAAGCTCACACAGCCCCGTCCTTATAGCCGGGGAAGGCCAACCACCGAGCACCATAACCTCAGGTAATCATGACCCATATCTCTGCATGCAGGGACTTTTCAAGTCGTGCAGTTGCCAAGGCATCGTGGGAAGTGCAAACGCCCACGTCCAATAAACCGCCACGCGGCGCCCAAGGCCGCGGGCTGTTAGGGCCCGCGGTGCTTCTTGCTTGCCCCTTTGCTTCTCTGCTAAGCCAAGCCCGCACGCGCCTTGGGCCCGGGGGCTACTGTCGACGTTCTGGGAACGGGGGTCCCCAGACTTGCCTGCCTGGGGCCTGCGGTGTGGCTCACGCGGGGGCCCAGCATGGCCCATCTTCATCAGCCTAAGCTCAAGACCCTCACGAGGGGCCAAGCCTCGCGGGGCGGACAACAGGAAGCTTCCTCAAGAGCGGCCTCATCAGGAAGGCTCACAAGGAGGCGGAGAGATCAATGCAAGGGTACCTCACGAGGATCCCATGATGCAAGCCATGACAATCAAGGCCAGGCGAGCGCCGGCCTGCGCAGGGTCCTTGTTTCCCCTTTGGTGCAAAGGGGGCAAGCACAGGCCAAGGTATCGGGCAAGGGATACCATTTCGGTGCAACGAGACCAAGACCAGCCGGACGGCCGGACGGAGGTCACCGTGGAGCCCAAGACGGCGTCATCACCAGTGCTTTTGGCAGCTGAAGACCACCTTTGGTCAGGATAACTTGTACTAGATGTTCCCCTTCAAAATCGCCAATTGTTGGCGCCCTTCCCGCTCCAGGTCCTCTATAAATAGAGCTAGCCTCCACAAAGGAAGAAAAAGAGAGAGAAGGGAGAAAACCCAGTAGAGACTAAGTAGAACACACCGCACCAGCTCAAGAACACCCCTCGCGAGGCTGTTCTTCCCTTGTACTGTCCATCATCAGCCCTAGAGGCAATCCACCACACCACACACTGGAGTAGGGTATTACACCACAACGGTAGCCCGAACCAGTATAAACCTTGTGTCTCTTGTGTTGTTCATCATTTTCATCTTCGTTCGCACGAGAGGATCGGACGTAGATCGGTAGGGGAGAGATCTCCGCACACACCCCAGTGTTCGAACCTCAAGGGTCTGCCGGAACCCGAAATCCGACAATACCATAGGCTAGCTTCTAGGGTTTAGCCTCTCTGATCTCGTGGTAGATCTACTATTTTACTACCCATATCATCAATATTAATCAACACGACGTAGGGTTTTACCTCCATCAAGAGGGCCCAAACCTGGGTAAAACTTCGTGTTCCTTGCCTCCTGTTACCATCCGCCTTAGATGCATAGTTTGGGACCCCCTACCCGAGATCCACCGGTTTTGACACCGACAGAAGGAACCACATTTGAGTATTCCGTTGATAAATTTGGAATTAAGCTAGCGTCTGGCTGGCTGCTGGTGGAAGGCT
Organism: Triticum dicoccoides; assembly: GCF_002162155.2. Lineage (NCBI taxonomy): Eukaryota > Viridiplantae > Streptophyta > Magnoliopsida > Poales > Poaceae > Triticum > Triticum dicoccoides. Next base: position 132,353,662 of record NC_041384.1, on the reverse strand, counting down.
TGCGATTCTAAAGAATCTTTGATGCAATGTTGTTTTCCCTGACTGTTCGCTTCCCTGACTTAGCCAATGGCTGAAATAAAAGACATTTCATTTCCAAGTAATATTGAAGTTTAGAGACATTTCATTTCGTAGCTTGTACTGTTGCTTCAGTGATAAGATATCATTGGTTCATTACACATGAGTGCTTGAGAGCCTGAAGCCTCTGCTACCCCCTGCAGTGTCGGTAATATAGCTAGTCGTTGTTGTCATGTGTGGACTGCAGGGACAGCCGAATCCGGCCTTCCTAGGCATCACCTTTCTTCCTTCTCTCATTCATGTTCTTGCATTTAAGCTCCACTCATGTCTACTATTCCAGTCTATATTCTCAGAAGTACCAGAGATTCCAAATAAAAACATGGCCTTTATATATTCATGCATATTCAGACTCACTCATCTCGCTCGTTCAATTCATCCATTCATTAGGAGGGGACTTGCTTGTGTGTTTAAATCTGCAGTGCAACAAAAGTTGATGCTCCTCTTTGAAACCAATTCATGGACATTTATATGAAAAGCAAACGACCGCCTTCTGCTACTACCATCGAGCGATGCCCGCTGCACAACGCGCCGACTATTACTATGCTTAAATTTTTATTTGTGAAGGTCAAATTGTTGTGTTCAAGAAGGTCAAGTATATTGTGTGAATCTCAGCAAGTTCAAACTATTTAAACATGCAAGGAAAACCATGGGAGATTTGTGACTTTTTAGAACTTCAAGTGACAAAATAAATTTAAAAGAGCACAAACAAAATTTAAGTCTAGAAAATTCACTTCAAAACAAAATTACAACATGTGAGCATCAATGTGTGGGTGTGTGTTCTATTATGTGTATGTGTGTGTGTGTAACTTTGCACAAAAATAAACTCTAGAAGTTCATAAAACCCCAAAAAGCCTATATATAAGTTAAAAGATGAAACAGTAGATATTTTTTCCGTCTCTGAAACTAAACCAGGAGTTCAAATTTAAGATACATAGCAAGTCAAAGTTTATTATAAAAAATCAGAAAATTTTGTATCTAAAGAAAAGCCAGAAGTTCAAAACGAACATAACACATGACTTTGATGTTTTTCTTATAAAAAGAACATTGTGTTACAGTTTCAGAAAAATGGAAAAAGAAAGTATTTCAAATAAACCAAGAAGTACAAATTGTAAAAGTAGAGAAGTTCGATATTTATAAAAAACACAGGTTTTCTTTCGTTACTAAAGAATAAAATTAAAGAATGTCAAATTAGAATAAAAGGACTAGTTTGATGTTTACGGAAAACTCAAATTCTTTACATTTCTAGGAAAAATAAAAGTATGAGGTTCAATTTTAAAAAATGTTTGTTGCTTATTAGAAAACATTATTTTTTTCTCTAAGAATAATACTAATAAGTTCAATTTAAAATAACATAGAAGTTTGAAGTATATAAAAAACTCATAATTGTTGCAAGAAGTTCATGTGCACCTCCGTGCACGGTTCAGAATTTATATTGCGGGACGTTCGACCTCCAATTACATGTTTTAAAAAGGCAAAAAATAACATCCAACCATCAATTGTGTGTAATTCGACGTATACACAAAAATGTGGCAGAAGTTCATAATGAAAACAACAAGAAGTTCAAGTACTACAGGGAATGCATTTCAGGTGAAAATAAAAGGTATAGAAAAAATAAAAGCTCAAAAAGTTTGTTGAAAGAAGTTCAAGTGCTCGGTCTGGAGAAGTTCAAAAATTCTTGCGAGAGAGGTTCACCTTGTATTTCCATGTTCGTTTTTTCCGTATAAAAATCGAATACAATTCTTTACTCAAAATATAAAAAGGTGAAGTTCATATTGAATAATAGAGAAGTTCAGAGTTTATTAAAACCTAGGATTTACCTATTCAAAAAATAAAAAAAACAACGCCGTTTTTTGTACTTTAAAAAAACTCATAAACGAAAAAATGGTCGCTAGAAGTTCAAGTGCTCGGTGAGGAAAATTTCAAAAAATTCTTGTGAGAGAGGTTCACCGTGTATTTAGATGTCCAAAATACGTAAAAAATATGTTGTTTTTTGGGTTTGAAAATAATTCTCTCAAACGAGAGAGAAGTTCAAACTGATAATAACCAGAAGTTCATGTACTGCATGGTGTGTGTTTCGTATAAGAAAAATACAATAAAGTAAAACAGAGTGAAGTTCAAACAGCCAAGCCACAGAAGTTCAACTACTTCACACAGTGCAAAAACCAGCACGTCAAAAACAAAGTGAGGTTCAAACAGACATGCCCGTGAAGTTCAACTACTTCACACAGTGCGTTTCCATTCGCAATGAGCAGAAATCACGATCTCGTCATTTCTCTAATTTACTTCAAAACGACAGGAATATCATCTGTGTAAGTTCATGTCCTCGATCGAAGAAAGTTTAAAAATATATTGTGAGAGAGGTTTGTACAAAAAGAGTACTGTATCATTTGTGTAACACTGATGAAATGGATGAGAAAATTACAAAGGAAAATATGTCACAGAAGTTCAACGTGAAAAACAGAACGAAGTTCAACTACTATAGTGAATGAATTAGAGATGAAAAACTTTTAAAATCGTCGCGAGTCTAAAAAAATGATCAACACGGGAAAGTTGCGTGTTTACAATAGCTTTCCATCGGTATATCACTTGCTCAATTCCAGTGAGTGGATGGAGAGTTAGTAGTGGATGAAGAGCTACGAGCAAGAAAAGAACGTGAAAAAATAGAGTGAAGTTTAGGTACACGCGCAGAGAAGTTCAGGTTCTTCACGCAGTGCATTTTCGAAGAATCTGTTTCGCGATAAAGGCAGAATGCATGATCCCGCCGTTTTTGAAATTACTTGAAAGCAGCTAGTAATAAGAGAAAACCATCAACATGAAAAAGTTTCGCATTTTCCGTAGCTTTTCAGCGGTATATTATTTGCCCCATTCCGATAAAGTTTGTAGAAATTATGGCGAAAATACGTTTTTCACCATTTTCGAAACTGACTTAAAACCTTAAAGAATTGGGAGAGACAATACATACCAAAAAGTTTCGCATTTGTTCAAGCTTTCCAACGCCATATCATTTGCTGCATTCGGATGCACGGTTAAAAAATTAGCTCAAAAATACGAACTCGGTAGGACTTGGACCATTTTGTAAATTACTCTTAAACCATTCAAAATTAGAAAAAAAAACTTTCAAGATGAAAAAGTAGCGCATTTTCATAAGCTTTCCAACCCGTATCATATGCCTCCATTGGATTAGCCGTTTAGAAATGAAATCGAAAAAATGAACTCAGCTGTTCGGTTTACGAAATTTTACGTTTTTTCAAATTACTCTTTAACCATAGGGAATTAGAGAAAACTTTCAACATGTGGAAGGAGCGGTTTTGCAGCAGCTTTCCAGCGCCATATTATATGCCTCATTCCGATAAACGGTTTAGAAATGCGATCGAAAATATGATTCACGTTTTTTGTGCGAAGAAAAAACGGTTTTCAAAACTGCTCTTAAACCGCTTATATTTTGCCAAAAATTTAAGTTGGGTCATGATATTGGTGTCCATAGCTTTCCAACGATATATCGCAAGCCCCATTTGGGCAATGTTGGCAGAAGTTCAACCTAGTTCACAGGGAAGTTCAACGTACTACTAGCGGGGCAGGTCAGGTTGTGATTAGAATAATATTCTGATCCCGTGATCAGAATAGTGTTTATGTATATATATGGCTTCTGCACATCATCTCCATCATCATTATCACTACATCCTACGCAGGTGAGTTAGGATGCACTTGATCCCTGAAAGTTATCTATCCTTCGGACCAGATGAGTGCTTCAAACTAACAACAATACATAATATCCAACAAAAGAGGGTCATGCTACAGCTGCAGGATACATGGCTCGGTCTAGATATCAGTACGAATCAAGTTGTGCATATTTGCTGTTGGCATTAACCACATCGCCGCATGTCGGGTTTGCAAAAGCCATCCATCGCATGGAAGCTTGATGCCTTTCACACATTGAAGATTATCCGGCAACAAGATGTGTCTACGAATCTGTGGGTATGGTGATTCATGAAACCCATGGTATGATGTGTAAACACAGCTCCCCTAGCGAATGGAAGTTGCATAGCACGATAATCATCGCCGGTGATATGATCGTTGATTGGTTGGATGATCGGATAATTGAGCCCGGGGAACATGGAGTGGTTACCGAGGCTGTAAACCCGCCTCCAATTGAATATGCCTGGCCCAATGGAGCCGGGATCTTTCTTGAACACGAAGCAGCCATAACCATCAATGTCATGAACGCCCCAGGCATTGTACTACATGTGGTTTGATGTAATGGTTTGGTCAATTTGGTACATGTGAATGAGCACGAAATGACCGCCGTTAGCTGAACGAGCGATAAAGCACCACCCATCGACTAGTATGATTCCAGGTCCTGGAATCATGAAGGCCAGCATATTTGCGTCTGCTGCAACAATTCAAATTGGAGACCAAAAGGACAAAAATAAACAATCATGTTCAGAGTATGTGTGGAATTAAGATTATTATAACAGTGACACATATCATAGATAGAGAATTGCAATGTCGTGGTCATAATCATACCCCAAGTCTAGCAATATGTCATGGTTCAAATATCATGTAACAATGAGAGGAAAATAGCTATGACAAGGCCTACTCATATTCTACCATAGCACTTACTACTGTTCTCATATCAACTCAAAGCAATAACATGTGGTTGTTATAAAAATCTTGGAAATGAGAGTAACATATAGCAATCATGAGGTTATACTCATAATATCTATTCTAACAATCATTAGATGCCAATTGTTCTCATATCAACTCTAACAATAACATGTGTGGTCATAAAAATCTAGGAAATGAGAGGAACATATTGCAATGATGTGGTTATAGACATACTATCTATTCTAAATTTGTAAGAATGAACAGTCAGTCGTATTCATAAGGTAAAGATGAGATGAGATAGAACAATTACACGACGATAGATTCCACTAGTATAGGCAGCCAATCTGTGCGTCGACCGCGTAAACGATGTCATTGTGCACTATAGCATCAGACAGAAATGTTGCCTCAACAGGATTGACGATGAGGCATAACCATGTATGGTGACTAGATTCCACAAAGACTAATCCCATGTTGAACAAGGCAATGAGCTTATAATCCATGTAGTCTTCTGATGGTGTGGGCACTTCACAGATTACAACCTTCAGCAAACAGAGGTCGAGCCAAAAGTTCGACGCGTCTCATGCGTAGTAGGCAGGAGTGTCCGGTGGTCCACGAGGCTCGATGGTGGTGGTATCCAACGATGGAAGGGTGATCTCCCACTGGGTGTAGATATCCACGAGACGCCACGGACTACCGGATTGGTGGATGAGGACGATCTAGTTGGCCTTCATGCCCGCCCAATAGTGGCCGCACATGAAGGACATGTGGAAGGGTTGTGGTAGCATGTCGAGGGGCACCACGGCAACCTCCGTAGGATCGTCAAGTCGATGTTTGGGCCGCCTGCGAGGATCGGGCATCAGCAATCAGGGTGTCTTGAGAAGAGAGGGCCGGTTGCATACGAGTAGAAGGTACAAAGACACCGAGCATGCGGCCAGACGGACGATGCTGAGCAGGTCCATACAATGACAGATCTGCTCCAATAGAACATCAGGGAGGGAATTCCAATCGCGGCTCTGCGTGTAAGTCGGTTCTGCCATAGGGTTTTTTAGGGCGTTGAGTGATTGGGGTTTTCGGTGCCTGCGAGCTAGCGGGGAAGTGGATTCGGGCGGGCGAGCGAGCGAAGAAGATGGTGTGTGTGGCCGAGAAGAGAGTGGGGGGATATGGTACACGCGAGCTACCAAGGAAGATGGCGCGGGCAGGCGAGCAGTGAGCGGGGGGAAATTGTGTGCTGCCGACGATGGGGAAGAGAGGAAGAAGAAGAAGAGAGGAGGAATAAGAGTGAAAGACAGGGAAGAGAGTGCATTAAATCTCAATTCTACTAGTACTACTACCAATATATACCGTCCTTCAGAGTGTAAATAGTTACACCTATGACATGTGGGTCTACCTCAAGAGGGCCCATATGTCACTTAATGGAGGAGAGAGGTGCGTAGGCGTATTTTTGGAAGCGTGCTCCACTGGCAAATATGATGGCAGTACTGGGTAAGGCTGATTTAGTAACACCAACACGCTGGTTCAACTTATTAATTAAGTGTCCCATCTGCTGCAACGTGTATTGTCACTTCACTGTAAAGACTAGTTGAATAGTTCTCTCTGACCGAGATGGGGAATAATGAATCGCGAAGACTTCCTATCTACAGTATCCCTATGCCTCTATGCTCATCCTGTCCAACAAGATGAAACATTGGCCAAGGCAGCTGGCGCCAATAATGTAGGAGTACTAGTACTATACCCGGCGCCGAAAATCTCATCAACCAAGGTAGATGATGAGTGGTGGAATATTTTTTGTAGTTTGCAAAAACACTCAATTAATGCACTCGTTTTCCTCAAAAAATTATGTTTACCAATGCATTGATTTTGTGTCAACTTTGATCATCTACTCCCTCCATCCAGGTGAATAAGTCATCTTTGGTTGTACACCATGACCAAGGAGGAAAAACAAGATAACTTAATGTTTATTTGCTAATTAATAGCATTGCATGAAATGAACTAACCACTGCATGTCCTATTTGGTAGTCTCGAGTCATTGAAAACATGCACACCCACATCTCTTATTGGTTGATATGTCAAGAAACGAGGTGGGAGTTAATGCACCGCGCCTAAGTCTTTTGGGATTATTTGGTTTTTGTAAAGTGACTTATACACCTAGATGGAGGGAGTATTTAACTAATAAAATGATAATGCATTTTACCAAAAATCATATCAATGGATTCGTATTTGAACATAGTTTTTAATGGTATATTTTTTATGACATGCATTGGCACTTTGTTGGTTAAATTTATGGTCAAAATTTTACACTAAGTACGAAGGGGACCATTAAACCAGGAAGGAGTTTTATATACAAGTCAATAAAAAATCATCAACCAATGTAGTAGTAAATGATGAGCGCCTGAAGATATTTTCTGAAAGCACTCAATAATGGTCTCGTTTTCCTCAAGAAAATTGTGTTTACGAACGTATTAATTGGAATGCATGTGTGAGGAACAAATGACCAGAACTTTTACATGCATTGGTGAGTTATCTCTTAATTCTTGCATGCAACATTTTAATGAAGCTTGAAATATGAACATGTCAGTGGGAGGGAGTAAAAGCCTCATGCATGCATGCATGCGTGCAACATGCAACACTCACACGTACACATGGACGCACATAACACTCACGCACCCATGCGACACACAACACACAACGCAACACACACGCTCACGCTAAAGTGCTCAACCTACTCCCTACGTTTGTGAAAGACTGTACATTTAGAGATTTACACATTGACTAGGGCATAATTAATGCCCAAAAGTAGTAGACTTATGTGTGCATGCGACCATTGAGAGAAGAAGATTAAATGAAGGTTATTGCATGCTGTAATTAAGGATAGACATGTAGCCTATAGCTAGAGCACAAGTTGGTGCATTAGTCAATCAATATAGATTTAGATTAAAGGCTAAATACATTGGAAGTGTAGATGTACACTCTTTGTTTTTTAGCCGATGTACACTCTTTGTTGGAAGACCGAGGGAGTACATGTGCATGCACTCACATACACAGCCAGGGTGATTCGCGCGCAAGGGTTGCACTCCTGCCGCGCCTGCGTAAAGTTTTCTTTAACTGATTTCTTTGCTCTGCCAACTGACGGGTGGGACCCAAAAACCATGTGACAATTTAACCAGTCAACAAAGTTCCACGTCGACTATGTGGCCGTTCAGTACGATGCAATACGGTGCTCTACGATGAGCTAGTGATCGTATAATCACCGCAAAACTATATAGTGACCGTAAAGAGCGTATTGTTACATATGTTGATCGCCAGTGTATTTTTCTCGTTTCAAATTAAGCCATATTAACCGGAAAGGACGTAGTATGAACTAGTACTAGTACTTCTTTGATGTGTCCCGTCAACTCACCGAACGAGGAGAAGCTTGCTTAGAGCATGGCTAATAGAAGAGCCGACAACGGGCTCTATACTAGTGCCATGTCATCTATAGTCCTCAAAGAAAAAGTTTGATATAATAGGGCTGGCTGTAGAGGAGCGGCTCATCGGCTATAATAATTAATTTTTGCATGCATGAAGAAGGAGGGAGACACACCTGATTGGAGGGGAGAACTAGCGCCGGCTTTTAAGGGATGCATGCAGCTCCTTTCTCTCGTACATTGCGCTATAGCTGGGCGATTAGTGAAGTGTCGACTGCACTCTCTTTCCTCCATTCTCTCTCTTCCAGATGGGAATTTGCTGACTTGGAATGGCTTATAGCCTGCTGACTAGGACCTATTATACTTGCTCTTACTACGCCTCTCCCTCGCCCACGTGCGTGGTGGCTCGCAACACGAGGAGAGGGTTTTGACTATAGTGCCCTCTCCCTCTCCCTCGCCCTCGCGGTGGACGTGCAACAGTTCAATCGGTGTTAGATTGCCAGAAGCATATTGTACTATAGTATCATCATTGTTGGACCTTCCGAAGAGGCGAAGACCCAAGTGCAAGGTTCACATGAGTACGAACTGTTAAACCTCCCGAAGAGGCAAAGAGTCAAGTGCAAGGTTTTATTGGAGTTGTCGTCCTAGTAGGAGTGAAAGGTAAGCTTTAGAAGCCAATAAGAAAGGCTAGTTACATAGTGCCTATGTGTATGTGATTGAAACTAAATTCAACCTTGAGTGACTAATATCTTGATGGAAAACTTGAAACTATGGAAATACTAGCATTTTTTGCATGGTTGGAAATACTAGCAATGTTCACGTGCGTTGCAATGGATCATAATTAGAATAATACTTATTCACAAACTTGATAGAAAACACTCTAATTTTGATATACATATATCACTAGAGATATATTATGTTTCAATCAGAATATATTCCTTGGGCTGTTTTGGTGAGGTGAAGGAGGGATGTGGTTGGTTTTAAGATACTAATCATGAGTTTTCCGCAAATTGGTAGAGAAGTGGGATGTTGGTGAGAAAAGGTAACAACTTACCTCACAGTCATTAGATGTATATCTAATGGTCAGACATGATGGATGGCAGATGATACATCTCCATCATATCTACTTTTCCAAACACTTTTGACCTTGTTTTGGACTCTAACTTGCAGGATTTGAATGGAACTAACCCGGACTGACGCTATTTTCAGCAGAATTGCCATGGTGTTATTTTTGTGCAGAAATAAAAGTTCTCAAAATGACCTGAAATTTCACGGAGAATATTTATGGAATATATAAAAAATACTGGCAAAAGAATCAACGTCAGGGGGCCCACACCCTGTCCACGAGGGTGGGGGGTGCGCCCACCCCCTAGGGCGCGCCCCCTGCCTCGTGGGCCCCCTGATGCTCCACCAACCTCAACTCCAACTCTATATATTCATGTTCGGGGAGAAAGAAATCAGAGAGAAGGATTCATCGCGTTTTATGATACGAAGCCGCTGCCAAGCCCTAATCTCTCTCGGGAGGGCTGATCTGGAGTCTATTCGGGGCTCCGAAGAGGGGAATCCGTCGCCATGGCCATCATTAACCTTCCTCCATCACCAATTTCATGATGCTCACCACCATGCGTGAGTAATTCCATCGTAGGCTTGCTGGACGGTGATGGGTTGGATGAGATTTATCATGTAATCGAGTTAGTTTAGTTAGGGTTTGATCCCTAGTATCCACTATGTTTTGAGATTGATGTTGCTATGACTTTGCTATGCTTAATGCTTGTCACTAGGGACCGAGTGCCATGATTTCAGATATGAACTTATTATGTTTTCATGAATATATGTGAGTTCTTGATCCTATCTTGCAAGTCTATAGTCACCTACTATGTGTTATGATCCCTTAACCCCGAAGTGACAATAATCGGGATACTTACTGGTGATGACCGTAGTTTGAGGAGTTCATGCATTCACTAAATGCTAATGCTTTGGTCTAGTACTCTATTAAAAGGAGGCCTTAATATCCCGTAGTTTCCAATAGGACCCCGTTGCCACGGGAGGGTAGGACAAATGATGCCATGCAAGTTCTTCTCCATAAGCACGTATGACTATATTCGGAATACATGCCTACATTACATTGATGAACTGGAGCTTGTTCCGTGTCACCCTATCTTATAACTATTGCATGAGAAATCGCATCCAACATAATTATCCATCACTGATCCATTGCCTACGAGCTTTTCATATATTGATCTTCGTTTATTTACTTTTCCGTTGCTATCGTTACAATCTCTACAAAACCAAAACTATTACTTTTGCTACCGTTATCGCTACTACCATATTACTTTGCTACTAAATACTTTGCTGAAGATATTAAGTTTTTCAGGTGTGGTTGAATTAACAACTCAGCTGCTAATACTTGAGAATATTCTTTGGCTCCCCTTGTGTCGAATCAATAAATTTGGGTTGAATACTCTACACTCGAAAACTGTTGTGATCCCCTATACTTTTGGGTTATCAACAGACACACCATCATCACCAACTAAGTGTTCTATAGGAGTACTAGCAAGATGTCCATGCATTGCACGTAACATCAAGATGCATTTTTTATAAAACACTTGTTGTGATTGACCCATGCGGGAGTAATCCCATGTGTAAAACTAATGATATCTTGATAAAGAGGAGACAAGGTGAAGAGGAGTGGGGCGTGGTGGTGATTGGTGGTCGGATTGAGCGGAGGCATGGGGATGGACGACGCCGGCAGTGACCACCATGCCAGTTTGTTCCAGAGGCTTCCTTTTTTAATTGCTCAACATTGAGGTTGTTGGAGATAAGGATGAACGGGGGAAGGCGTTCTCTGCAAATGTGGAGAGAGATGCGGGTATCTTTTAGTTTAATTTCTATCCGTCAGATATAGATCGGATGGTCCATATTGAAAGATGGCACGCGTACCATCATCACAAACTCGTTTTTTATAAGAGAAGAAATATAAGTATGGAGATACAAACGTATTATCGATACTTGTTTTTGTAAACTAGGATCTACATTTCATTCAACAACTCAGCATGTGGGGCCTTAGCACAAGGACTTCTCGACTGTGTAACACAAAGGTTTTCCCGTCACCGATGAGGAGGGGGTGACGGCGGCGCTCTTTCGGCTTGCTCTAGTCCTAGGAGTCATACTAGGTGGTCTACGCACGTGTAGATTTATTCTTGTTCAGGTCTCGTGTTTGCTGTACTGCCACGACTGTTGATGAATAGACGGTAAGTTATTCACGGGGAAACCCTTGTTGAGCGTGTTTGTGTGTGTGTGAGAGAGAGAGTGTGTGTGCGTGTGTGATATGTGTAGAGACTGAGGCAATCATAAGAGATTCTTTGTGTCTATGTGTGTGGAGGATAGAGAGAGACATGTACATGGGGCTTTGTGTTGTGTAACGAGGAGACACATAGACATAATCAGAGAGTGAGTGTGTGAGATACACATGCGTACATGGGGAGAGATGTGTGAGTTAGAGAGATGGAGAATTTTGGTGTGCATCTGAGCTAGAGAGAGGGAGCGATATATACATACCTAGAGCTGGAGAGAATATGCAAGGGTGTGTGTCTTAAAAGAAGGTTCCAAATATATGGGTGTTTGTGTGTGTCTGTGTGTGTTTGTGCGCGTGCTTGTGTGTGAGAGGGAATGTGTGTATGTGGAGTAGAGAGACCACTAATGATGTAAACCTAGTATAGGGAAGGGGGAATGGTGTGACATGTGTGTCAAAGAGAGACAAAGGCATGTGTAGTAGCGGGATAGCATTGGTGCGGGCGGGGAGCAGACTATTTGGAAGAGACATCGAGTGTGTGTGGGAGAGGGGTGTGAGAGCGAGAG
>NC_041384.1:132285970-132341303 GCF_002162155.2 Triticum dicoccoides | reverse complement strand
AGCGACCGAGAGAGAGAGAGAGTAAGAGAGGGAGAGAGAGGGGTCATTTGTGTGCAGAAGTGGCGTATAGATAGGGAGACAATGTTGATGTTGTTTGAAAGCGGCCTATGTACGAAGACGCAAGGGAAGCAAGTCATCATGTGTGTGATAGGGACTTCATGAAAGATCTAGAATAGATGGTGTAGAGAACAACGTGCGAGATTGAGAACGATGATACATTAGAGAGCTATGGAAACAGTCACGGCATATATGTATACAGGGAAGGAGCTGGGGCGGGTCCGCATGTGGGAGAGATAGAAAGAGGAGTGTGGTGCACAAGGAGACGAAGTGTGCTTGTTTGCAGTGGGGGTGGTGTGTGAGGTGAGTGTGCAAGAACCACATAACTAGGGAGATGGATGTTTGGGGGCGACGTTTTGTGTGTATGGGAAAGATACACTCTACATAGTGCGTGTTCTTGGGAAAGAGAGATGCCGGGAGACCTAGAGAGCAGGGGAAGAGATGTGTGCATGCCCGAGAGACAAAGTGATAGATACCTATATTGGGGTCCGGAATTTAGAAGAGAGGGGGTGTTAATGTGCTCGTGTGTTCGTGTTTGAGGGAGAGAACGACTTGTGTGTGAGGGGGGCGACGGGGGGTGGGGGGGTTGGCTTCAGATAAAGTGTGAGGTTCTCTATATTTGAGGGACTTTAGCGTAATTGAGATATATATGGTCAATAGTGTGTGCACTCATGGTTGATCAATTTGTTTCACAGTTTGGACTATGAGATAACGATACTTTTGAACATGCGTGATATACCTTGATGTACCAAAATTACAAACCTAAGATTGGAATTTTGGAATTCGACTCCATCATTAGCTTTTGTAATTCATTTAAACGGAGGTACAATTTTTAAGCCGGGATTTCGTGATTTCAAATTCATATATCAAACCTAGAGATATACACATACGGGCATGTTCAAACTTTATAATCATCCACTTTATTCATGAACATACACATTTTTTCTTTTGTCATCATATTTAGGATAAACATATTTGGAATTTCATTTGAATTGGACCGTATGATGGTATTTGCTTGTACTAGCTCAATGATCCATATTTGAATTGAATGGACAATCTAAGTTTCGAGTTGGAGACACTGATTTTCAAAAGTTGCACTTTTTTGCATGCAAAACAAACAAATTCTCGGCCATGATATCATAGTCGGCCGTAGAAGAGCAGAACACTTATAATTTCAAGCGCCAAAACCTTTCAAACCTCCCGCTCACATCAAAATATCTGGCGCCTGAAAGTTTAGGCCTGCGATATTCCTATTATACCCCTGCCACATGAACGGAAAAGGGTTGCTTTGGTAACTCCATTGCTTTCCCCTCTTTGCCCCCAACATTCTTCCCCAGAGCCTCTCCCCTTCCCTCCCCGCCCCAACCACGGCAATCCGCCCAATCTAGTCCTCTGTCGCAGCGGTGGACCTCACACCCCGCCGGATCTACCTTCCGCACCTTGGAACCCCAACTGCCAACTCAGCACTTCACCGGAGCTGCTTCAGCGACTGTCTTGTCCACCGCTCCAGATCTCCTTGACCGCCATCATGGTCAACCACACCGGATCTGCTTAATCAGCACCCTCGTCCACCGCAGTGTAGGCCCTTCACTGACTCCCTCGTCCACCCCAACGCTGGCCCTTCATACAAGCCCTCGTCCTCCGCAACAGATCCGCCTCACCGAAAGCACTGTACACCGCGCCCGCCGAAGCCTTCGTCCACTGCACCGGACCCGCTCCACGGACGCCATATTCAACTCCACCGGCCTTCCTTTACTAACGCTGCAGCCTCATTAGGTTATTTTAATTTGTACTCCTTCGGTTTTTCTCTTCTTTATCGTGCAACTTTTCACTTACCACAGATGAGATTTCTTGTAAGTTGACAGGCGCCGCAACCGAAGCACTGGAGCCGCTTCAGCAATGGCAACAGCCGGCCCAAACTCAACCGCAACACGAGCACCATCGACGATCCTTATCTATCAAGTATGACAAAGATACCCATACGCCGCCGAGAATCAGGTACTATTATCCAACGGTCGGCGCCTACGTTCACTTTCTTAGCATAAGTACCGCACCTTTGAATTTCATCAGGGCATCATTCAATTTTTCATGAGACACGTTATTATGCTTGCACCTGTAGGGCCATACTTCTAGTAGTCAACATGTTACATGTGCTAAATTACAAACCAGTGCACATATAGTTACAATGCTTTAGTTTTGTCCTAAGTATTACTATACTTCCTAGATATCACTGCTTACTATTTTACTTCTTGCATGCTATATTTATGATAATGGTGTTGTTCTGATGTCACCTGTTGGTTCCATCAGACTTCTTCTTGTTCTCTATGCTTAATTACACATCATCAAACTAGCATGTGGTTCCTCTACTTTTTGTTTGTTTTACCCTACATTTTCTGATGCTAGCTATTACATCACTACTCTAAGCCTATGTTCATTACTTTTTGTGTTTTCTTGATCTTCCCAAGGTGCATGACTAATTTTATGATTGTATTAATTATCAAGCTGCCAACCCCATCAAGCATAATATTTTTTCTTTTGGGGCTAGCACCTCGAACAAGCATAAAAATAGAGTGCAGCACATATATTGTCGTGTAAGCACACACCCTTCTTTCATTAGTTTAGATGAATCATTGATGATCAATTCAAGCAAGTGCATGGGATTAAAATTAATTTTACCTAAATAGAGGGTGCAGAATAAACTACAACAACTAGATTTGAAACCACGTGATGCAGACGATATCTTCAAAGAACATTGCAACAACAGGGAGGCTTCACAGCAACATATGGTAAGCCAGTGTGTTTTAGTATATGTGAAATGTAATGGGCTACTTTCTTGGCTTGTGCCCTCAACCTGTAATCCTACAAAATTACAAATAGTTCAGTTGTCTACTTTGCTGTATTGCCTGATTCGAATGCTTGTTTGTTACTTGTTAGGCTATACCTGAGTTGGACAATATGTCAGCAGTGCCTGTTGTACTATCATAAAGACATTCATGCCTAGTTCATTTGAGTCCTTAACTTTTCCTATGAACTTCATTACAAGACTGTCTTCCTAGTTTATATGAGGCCACACTGTTAAGTGCTTTCTCAGATTATTTCAACTGCTTAGATACCTTGGCAACTTAAACATAGCGGTGGTACACTCCCTTTAAACTAGGGATGTCAACTGGGTCCCGTTTAATCCCGATTAAAGTCCACTGGTGGCATGATAGTTCAAAAGAGTTTTTGTTTTTTTGAGGAAAATGAACTAGGGAGCTAGCAAAAACTAACTAGATGGGACTGGCAGATGTCGTTTATTTGTCACTTACATCCCTAGTTTCATCTTACCATTTTAATTTCTTTTCGGCTGATGCTGCTTCGAACCATTTAAATATAGCTTGCCAAGCTCGGCAATAATTCATATGCCGTTTACCATGTAAGCTTACTGCCTGGATCATGCGATAACTATCTCTTACTCCTGTCCAGTGAAAACCTTTCAGGATGCCGTTCACACTAGGACACAATGTACAACCCCAAAATCTATTTGTGAAATCAGTGCGCCATCCATGTAACCAGATGGTAGCAGTTCAGAGGCAACACCACCGGAGAGCAGTCTGAGCATAGATATTATAGTTCTTGAGGCTCTACTAGAGGCAAAAAGAGATGGTGTGGCTGCCATGAATGAGGTAATCTTGATATTGAGGCTGGAAATTATGCAATTAGCTGCATGCATTATGCAAGCAACCCAAGAATTGGAGGAAGTAAGGATGTTGCATTTGAAGACGGAGGAGGTCCTGATGTTTCTGCTATCTAACGCCCAGGGTAATCCCAGTTCTTCTTTAGATACCAATTGAAATTGTCATTAGATTATTGTACCTGCATGTTGTGTCATGTCTCTGAATGGATTATGTTGTAAGACCCCCTATGTTGTCCATGTGTTGTAATGATCCAAATTTTTTAGGCGAGGTAATCCTCAATACTTGTATGATTGACATAAGGTGAACTATTTTTTGTGTGAGCATATTGTATTGGATGAAATAACTATTTGACTCAAAGTGTATCCAACCTACTGAATTCGAAGATCACGCCATTTCTAAATCATAATCATATATAAAGGTGGAATAAATCTTTCTCATGGTTTTGAAGAAATAAATAACAAAATGTAGAATTATCTATGGATATTCATAATCAAATACAAATTGGATTTGAATTTAGTTGCCAGGGCCCAGGGCAAACATGAATGCTAATTCTCCCAAGTTTTGAACGAAGTGGCTAAACACCCACTATCATTTGTGGGATGCCCGAAGCAAGTGTTTGCAAGATGGAAATTACTGTCTACCCCTGACACTTGACATCCTTACCAATTGGATTTACACCGTTGTTGACAGGGGTAGACTAGTAACTTCAATCAGACGTGACACGACCGCCTATGAGCCCATTCAGACACGGTGGGCGCCAAATGTGGGCAGCACAACACATTTGATTGAAGCTCGTCTGAAAGACATGTGTCTCTCCCTCCATTTCCCAATTCATACACGGTGGGCGGCAAAACAAAAACTCTCCTCGTCCGAAATCGATGTAGGCAAATATTTTAAATAGGGGCAGATGTGTAACTTCCCTCAGATGTGACACAACTGCCCTACCTGTCAGCCCCGTTCATCCCCATGGGCGCCAACCGTGGGCGGGAAAACACCCTCTCCTCGCCCAAAATCACTATCGGCAAATATTTGGGAGATGTGAGATTACCGCCCTATCCGCAACCGACGTGATGTCTGAAATTTTAAACGGGGGACAATTTCGTAACTTTTCCACATTTCAGACAAGCGCATCCCAAAGTTTGAGATCCCCCTCCCCCTCCATTTCCCCTTTCATACACCGTCGGCGCCACAACAACCTCCCCACTTCGGCCAGCCTCCTCCGTCCGATACCCCATCCTCCACCTTGCCAGAGCCGCTACCCCTACTCCGTTGTCCACTGCAAGAGATGGACATCTCTCATCCACGGCACCAGACCAGGATCCTTTCATCGCATCCTCTCGCTTCATCGGTGCCATCGTCCACCTTGTTGTTGCCGCTCCTACGACTGCCTCGTCCACGACAATAGGATTTATCCCCCGACCCGCCCGTCTGCCGTCTAAAGTATTCTTCCCCGCCACCGACAGCCATCACACCCGCAGCACCCTCAACGTATCAGTAGGGGCCTACACGGTGTCGCAAGAGAGGTGGTACTCGTCCATATGTGCTTAAGTTATTGATCTTACCCATAAAATAGATCGTAAATTGTTTACTGTACGTCTCTTGTCCGTACCAAATAGTGCCTAGTTGAAAGCAAACATTGGTTGCGAAGTAGCTTTGTCCGGTTTGCACCTTCAGATCCGCCATGGCACGGTCACTATACTCGTAAAGCTTATGGTTTCCCTCCTTTATATTCACTACCATCATCGTAGGTGCTTCGTGTCGTGCTAGCACTGCTCCTCAAGACCTCAACCCATCAAGCGAAACAACATGCCACTCATAATTCCAAAGCTTAGGTGTTGAAATGTGAATCTGATATGATGCTCGTATTACTAAAATAGAAAACCTTTAATTGGTCACCTAATGTTCCTATATTCATTTCGAAAAGCATGTGCGCCACCCACTCGTCCAACTAGTTCCACTTTCCTGATTTTACTCTTGATGCTTAGGGTTTCCCCCTTTTATCTACTCTACTATGATATGCGTAGGTGCTTTATGTCGTACTAACATTACTCCACCCTTCAAGCTAAACAACACAACACTCAAAATTCCAAAGCTTAGTTGTTCAAATATTATTGTGATATGATATTGATATTAGTTAACAGACACATTTAATTGGTTAACTAAAGGTCCCACTTGAGTTTCCAAATGCATGTCGCGACATATAGAGAGACAGTAGAATTGCATTTCTTTGTCACTTGTTGACTGTACTTTCTTGTCCATACCAAATCTTAGTTGTTATTTCAAAGCAAGCATCGGTTGCTAATTACCCTTTGCACGGTTTGCAGCTTCAGATCTGCCATCCCACTGCCACAGTCAACACTATACTCATCATGCTTACGGTTTGTGTCATAATAGCACTGCTCCACCCATCGAGCTAAACAAGCTTAGTTGTACAAATTCAAATATGATATTATGCTGATATTAGTAAAACTAAGAGATGTTTAATTGGTCAGCTAAATGTTCCTACTTTAGTTTCAAAATGCATGTGAGCCACATATGGAGAGACCGGAAGGAATAGTATTTCTCTATGCGCTCTAGTTCCGACATTGTATAGAAAGACTTGTAATATCTTCAATCTGCTTGCTCTTCTGCTCTTCTTTAAGATGATCCTCTTCTCTTCTTTAATAAGTATGTTCTTTGTTGGGAAGAGTAGCAGAGACATTTGTGGTCGACTGGTCAGGTCGAGTTGTTCTCCCTTAGTATATTTTGAATCTGTCAGGTCAGGTCGACTTGTTCTTCTTTACTATATGTTGAAGCTATCATCTGCGAAGTATCATCACTTGTGGAGCTCTCATATTTTGAGTAGTAGGACACACTATATTAATACACACACCAAATTACAACATGCATGGCATCTCTCAGAAGAATTGCAGAGATAGCACAAAGGGGTTTACAGGGAGGCAGTATTGGATTAGAATCACTTCTGCATTACAAAGATAATCTCACTAGTTTTTATGTTTTCATGCATGTCAGGTATTGAACATTATCAAAATGAATATGAGAATGGGCGCATGAGAAGAATATTGCGGAACAATCCACTGGCTAACAAACTTGGCATAATGGAGGATGGCCTATGTTATTCACCCATCAAGGTGCTTGCTCTAACTTGGCAAGGTTGTATTTGTCGCACATATTTTGCCTCTGACCTCTTGCATTACTTCTACTTTGTTACACCATCTGCTTAGTTTAAGCATCATATATGAGTATATGCCATACCTATCCATTTTCTGTACCTATTCCATGTGTTGTCATACTATATTTTTCCAGTGAAATGTTGGTCTTTCGTAATAGATGTCCAAAAGGAAGAGGGTGAGTGCAGATCCTCAAGGAGTACAAACTAGGTATTTGGAAAAGGTAGTGATACCTGTTAAATCAGATAGATCAGCAGCCACAGAAAACACAGGCCCAACTATACCACACTGTACCCCTACTCCACTAGCCAAACCCCTATTAGAACTACTGAGAGCCTAGCGTCAAGTACTATCTATGATATCAATTCAAAATTTGAACTCCTAAATTTCTGCATGTGCCTTACCTTCTCTCTTGTATGAAAACTAATTTCAGATGAATCTCCTTGCTCAAAGGATCATAGGATCTCACAACAATACTGGGCTCTGCATTTCTCTTGTTAGTACCTCTTGCCCTTTGTTAGCATACTTACACTCATTGTTGTTTGATTATGTAGCATCACTGTAAATGTTCGCTTATTTATCCTCCCTTTGCTTGAAATTATAAGATCTATATTTACTCTTAGATTAATGTAGAATTAACACAATGATTATGAAGTTTTGGTTTGCTCATGTAAGTACCTGTTGTCATGCACTCCCTTTGTATTGAATTAATTGTTGATCAATTGGATATATTTAGAACTTAATAGTGCTAGATACATCCATTTGAGCAACAAGTAATAACAGATGGTGGTGGTATTATTGTACTTGCATCGCGAGATATTTGTTTGTCTAGCATTACTCTGCATCTTATCTGCCTTGCCCTCCACTTTCTCCAAATTATCATATCTACATTTACTCTTACCAAAATGTTGAATAAAGCCAATGGCACTGCACACGTTGACGTCTGCATTCCTCTTGCCAGTACCTTTTGCTTGTAACGATGTACTTAATTAATTGCTATTTGAATATGTACCATCAGTCTGCACCTGAGCTTCATTATCCTCTATTTCTTCCAATATTAATTGATCTATATTTACTCTTTGCAAAATGTAGAATAATGGCAACGCTTATAAAGAAGTTTCTTTGGGGAATTTATTAAATTATCCTTCCATCAACATGGAGAAGGGCTTTGTCCAGCCTGTGTTATCATGTAATGTAAGTTCATCCTTCTCAAGCCTTCAAACTTTGTTCTAGTACAGATTTGAATAGGCATCATTTCCTCCACTATTGTTTACTTTGTTGTTTACATCTGAATGGATGTTTGCAACAACTACCAGTTTTAAATTGTAGTTGTAAAAACATGTTCCTTATGCAGAACAAATCCATTTATTTGTTTATATAACTGTGAATCCTGTAACGTGTGTCCTTGTCTCTCTTTCAGATTCGTATCTCTTATGCCAGGCAGAACTTTAGGGAAGATAGTGAGCCAAACCATCTTGAGGAGAGTGAGATGACCCAAAGGTCCTGTCTTGATGAAGACAGTGAGTTGAAGCTACTCACCAGCAGGTGTGAGACAACCTCTGTGCAGTCGCTGTCTCAATCAGTTCGAATTCTTGAGTCTCAACTTAAAGAGGAAAGGCTTGCTTCAGCTCAGCTCCGACTTGAATTCAAAGATGCAATGAAGATGTCAGAGGACTGCCTTGCGCACTATGGTGCTATACAGCTACGGATGGAGCATCTATTGTTGACACAACTGAGGTCTCATCAGCTTGTTCGGCTGCTTGTGGGGCCCGTCCTAGCCATGCCTAGTGCCTTCTGAAGTGCTCTCATTTTTGTATATTCTTTTGTTGGCGCGTTTATATGCACTTGTGGCGACCTTTGATGCCTAGTGTATGTAATCCGTGGTCACCTTGTGCTTTATTATCACCGGTAGCGAACTTTGATTCCCAGTGGATGTAATATGTCATAATTTCTTTATTGTATAGTCTAGTTTATTCTTTGGTCGGTATGATGTAATTTAGGCCGGAAGGTTTAGTGGATCTCAGTGTTGTCGGCCTTCAGGCTGGCCCGTTACTCATATGGGCCAAAACATGGGCCTATAATCATCTTGGGCCATTAGCTGGTCTAAACCTATAGTATTTTCCCGCCTTTAACAAGCCGAGTAAAGTTCTGGCCAGCTGGGCCAGAGAATACCATGGGCATTTAACAAGCTAAAACCTAGATTGGGCTAGCGTTGAGCCGAAAAATTCACGGGCCAATACAGGCCGAAACTGCTTAAGGCCCATGTTTGTCCCAAATAGGACGAGCAGTTAACAAGCTAAAATATATCTCGGGCCTATTTGGCCCAATAAAATTATGAGCTTTAAGCAGGTCGATATCCACACGGGCTATAGGCCCAAAAGTGTCACGGGCCATTATCAGATGGGCTGTAAGCAGGCCGGATTCAACGCGAGCTATAATTAGGCCCAACTGTTACACGGGCCATTAACAGGCTGATAGGCCAGTTGGGCTGAAATTTATCCACGAAGACTGCGGGCCGTTAAGAGGACTAAAGTTACTTTGGACAACAAATAGCCCAGTTTATGCATGGGTCATTAAATGGCCTAAAGTTAAACCGGGCCGACAACGTCCCAGATGCACCAGGGCCGCTAACAGGCCAAAACTATTATTGGGCCGAACTAGTAAACGGGCATTTAATAGGCTAAAATACAAACCTGACTTAGAATGGGCCCAAAAGAATAGTGGCCTAGTAACGGGCCTGATCCTATATGGGCCGTATTTAGCACAAAACACGGCAGGTTGTGAATGGGCCTGATCTGGTATGGGCCTCAATTTGACCCAAAACATGGCAGGTTGTTAACAGGCCATCCCACGAGTGTCTAAAAAGCATGGTGGGCCTTTAGCTGGGCTGGCCTTTTTTACCTAAAATGGGCCACTGTTGGGCCGTGCCACATGTCAACATATCATAGGCGTCTTTCGTCCATTGTAGGAATGACATATGTCCCAACAATTAACTGACACGTGCATTATCCGGCGAATGAGAATTTTACACGTGGAAAATCCCGTTTGGTCAGGGCTGTTAACGGGTTATCGGATCCAAAACGTAACCCGATAGCTTAACGATGACCCGTTATAGTGGATGCCACATGTCGGTCACCCTTGACGAAAGCACTTCCATGACGCGCAATTTATTGTCATGGAAGTGGACACTTCCGTGATGATAATTTTGGTAATGTCATGGAACACCTCTATGACAATACAGGTATGACTATCTTGATTCTATCATAAAATCATCATGGATGTACATGCATGATAGAAAACCTGACCTACTATGACAAACACGTATCATCATAGAAGTGTATTTTTTTGTAGTGCTACGACGGGAGGTAAGGAACTGCCATCTAGATCTGCACTTGATTCACCTTCTGTTTTGAGTAAGCTTGTGATACCACCACATGCTATTCATTCTAATATGTAGCAAGTAATTGATGATGCTACTTCTCCTATGCATGATTCTTATGACGATACTACTGCTTTGCTTGATAATACAGTGCCACTTGGTGAATTTCTTGATGAACAACTTGCTAGAGTTAATGCTGAAACTGATGATATTCCTAAAACTGGTGAAATTATCGAAACTAAACACTTTGAAACACCTGTTAGACCTAGCTCTCCTAGATATGAATTGCCTGATATACCTGACGGTTATGTTATGGATGGAGAGGTAGCTAGGGACTTTCTTGCTTGTAAGGACAGAGATGATCTTAAGAAATTACTATGCAAGTGGAAATAAAAATCTTTGAATTCTAGAATGCAATATGATCCTAAGTTTGCTACTTCACCCATCTTTGTTATGGATAAGGATTATGAATTCTCCGTTGATTTTGAGTTAATAACTTTGGTTGAATCTAATCCTTTCCACGGATATGAATCTGAAACTATTGTGGCACATCTTACTAAATTGAATGACATAGCCACCCTCTTTGCTCACGAGGAAAAAATTCGCTATTACTATATTCTTAAGTTGTTTCCTGTCTCGATGCTAAGGTATGGTTTAATTCTCTTGCTCCTAGTTGTGTGCGTAGTCCCTAGGATATGATATATTACTTCTCTGAAAAATACTTTCCTGCCCATAAGAAACAAGCTGCTTTACATGAAATATTTAACTTTGTGCAAGTTGAAGAAGAGAGTCTCCCACAAGATTGGGAGGGGCTTCTCCAATTATAGAATGCTTTGCCTGATCATACTCTCAACAAAAATGAAATAATTGATATCTTCTATAATGGACTAACCGATGCTTCTAGGGACCACCTAGATAATTGTGCTAGTTGTGTTTTCAGGGAACGAACTATTATACAAGCTGAAGTGCTATTGAATAATATATTGAGTAACGATAACGATTGGACTTTTCCTGAACCACCTCCTAAGCCAACTCTAACGAAAAGAGGTATTCTATTTCTCAGTCTTGAAGATATGCAAGAGGCAAAGAAATCTATGAAAGAAAAGGGTATTAAAGCTGAAGATGTTAAGAATTTACCACCTATTAAAGAAATACATGGTCCTGATAACGCGACACAGGTAGTAGAGATAAATTCTCTCTATAGATTTGATGAAGGTGATATTCCTTATAATAAGTCTGCTAGTCAATGCTTGGATGAATTTGATAACTTTATTGTTAAACAAGAAAATTTCAATGCATATTTTAGTAGGCTACTGGAACGAAATGCTTATATGCTTGACTGCTTGGGAGACTACATGTGTAGAACTGTTAATGATATCAAACTTATTAGTAAACATGCTTCCTGATACATCTCCAACGTATCTATAATTTTTGATTGTTCCATGCTATTATATTATCAACCTTGGATGTTTTATATGCATTTATATGCTATTTTTATATGATTTTCGGGACTAACCTATTAACCCGGAGCCCAGTGCCAGTTTCAGTTTTTACCTTGTTTTAGAGTATCAAAGAAAAGGAAAATCAAACGGAGTCCAATTGACCTGAAACTTCACGGAACTTATTTTTGGAAGGAAAGCAACCCGGGAGACTTGGAGTCCATGTCAAGGAAGCTTCGAGGAGGCCACAAGGTAGGGGGGCACGCCCACCCCCCCAAGCGCGCCCTCCACCCTCGTGGGCCCCTCGTGGCTCCCTTGACATACTTCTTCCGCCTATATATCTTCATATACCCTAAAATGATCGGGGAGCAGAATAGATCGGGAGTTCCACCGCCAAAAGCCTCCGTAGCCACCGAAAACCAATCTAGACCCGTTCTGGCACCCTGCCAAAGGGGGCAATCCCTCTCCGGTGGCCATCTTCATCATCCCGGTGCTCTCCATGATGACGAGGGAGTAGTTAACCCTCGGGGCTGAGGGTATGTAACAGTAGCTATGTCTTTGATCTCTCTCTCTCTCTCTCTGTCTCATGTTCTTGAGGTGGTACGATCTTGATATATCGCGAGCTTTGCTATTATAGTTGGATCTTATGATGTTTCTCCCCCTCTACTTTCTTGTAATGGATTGAGTTTTCCCTTTGAAGTTATCTTACCGGATTGAGTCTTTAAGGATTTGAGAACACTTGATGTATGTCTTGCGTGGGATATCCGTGGTGACATTGGGGTATTCTATTGATCCACTTGATGTATGTTTTGGTGATCAACTTGCGGGTTCCGCCCATGAACCTATGCATAGGTGTTGGCAGACGTTTTCGTCTTGACTCTCCGGTAGAATCTTTGGGGCACTCTTTGAGGTCCTATGTGTTGGTTGAATAGATGAATCTGAGATTGTGTGATGCATATCGTATAATCATACCCACGGATACTTGAGGTGACATTGGATTATCTAGGTGACATTAGGGTTTTGGTTGATTTGTGTCTTAAGGTTTTATTCTAGTATGAACTCTAGGGCTGTTTGTGACACTTATAGGAATGGCCCAACGGATTGATTGGAAAGAATAACTTTGAGGTGGTTTCGTACCCTACCATAATCTCTTCGTTTATTCTCCACTATTAGTGACTTTGGAGTGACTTTTTGTTGCATGTTGAGGGATAGTTATATGATCTAATTATGTTATTATTGTTGAGAGGACTTGCACTAGTGAAAGTATGAACCCTAGGCCTTGTTTCAACGCATTGCAATACCGTTTGTGCTCACTTTTATCATTAGTTACCTTGCTGTTTTTATATTTTTCGATTACAAAAAAACCTTTATCTACTATCCATATTACACTTGTATCACCATCTCTTCGCTGACTAGTGCACCTATACAATTTACCATTGTATTGGGTGTGTTGGGGACACAAGAGACTCTTTGTTATTTGGTTGCAGGGTTGCTTGAGAGAGACCATCTTCATCTTACGCCTCCTACGGATTGATAAACCTTAGGCCATCCACTTGAGGGAAATTTGCTACTGTCCTACAAAACTCTGCACTTGGAGGCCCAACAATGTCTACAAGAAGAAGGTTGTGTAGTAGACATCAAGCTCTTTTCTGGCGCCGTTGCCGGGGAGGTGAGTGCTTGAAGGTATATCTTTAGGTCTTGCAATCGAGTCTTTTAGTTTCTTTTTTATCACTATTTTAGTTTATAAAAGAAAATTACAAAAAATGGAATTGAGTTTACCTCATACGCTTCATCTTTTTAATATCTTTTGTGAGTGTGATGGGAAGGAAAATTGTGCCAAAGTGTTAGAAGAAGAATGCATTAAAATGTTTGGCACTAAATATTTGAATGATGAGCATGATTGCAATGTTGTTAGTATGAATTCCTTGAATATCCATGATGCTAATGATATGCAAAGCCACAAGCTTGGGGAAGCTATGTTTGATGAAGATGATATTTTTTGTCCCTCAAGTTTTGATGAGAAAATTTATTATGATGAAAGCATGCCTCCTATTTATGATGAATATATTGATGAAAGTGGATTTGGAGAGGTCATGACTTTATTTTGTGAGAATCCACTATTCCAGAAGAGGTTCCAATTGATTATGAGAACAAAGTTGCTATCTATGATGATTATTGTGATGACTTGTATGCTATAAAGAATAATGATATCCATGAAACTTTTCATCATGATTTTAGTTTTCAATTGGATTATGCCTCACATGATAATTATTTTGTTGAGTTTGCTCCCACTATTATTCATGAGAAGAATTTTGCTTGTGTGGAGAGTAATAAAATTTCTATGCTTGTAGATCATGAAAAGAATGCTTTAGGTGCTGGTTATATTGTTGAATTTATTCATGATGCTACTGAAAATTATTATGAGGGAGGAACATATGCTTGTAGGAATTGCAAATATATAAAGTTTCCTCTCTATGTGCTTAAAGTTTTGAAGCTATGCTTGTTTTGCCTTCCTATGCTAGTTGATTATTGTTCCCATAAATTGTTTGATCACAAAATCCCTATGCATAGGAAGTGGGTTAGACTTAAATGTGCTAGTCATATTCTTCATGATGCTCTCTTTATGTTTAAATTCTTATCCTTTATGTGAGCATTATTGAAATCATCATGCCTAGCTAGGGGCGTTAAACGATATCGCTTGTTGGGGGGCAACCCAATTTTATTTTTGTTCCTTGCTTTTTGTTCCTGTTTAGTAATAAATAATTCATATATACTCTGTTTAGATGTGGTTTTATTCTTTTAATTAGTGTTTGTGCCAAGTAGAACCTTTGGGAAGACTTGGGGAAAGTCTTTGCGATCATGCTGTAAAAAACAGAAACTTTAGCGCTCACGAGAATTGCTTCCATTTTTTATTGGAGAGTGATATTTAGTTAATTCTTTTTAATATGATTAATAGATAAATTCCTCAGGTCCAGCAATTTATTTTAGAATTTTATGAGTTCCAGAAGTTTGCGTTCGATCCATATTACTACAGACTGTTCTGTTTTTGACAGATTCTGTGTTTCGTGTGTTGTTTGCTTATTTTAATGAATCTATGGCTAGTAAAAGAGTTTGTAAACCATATATAAGTTGGAATACAATAGGTTTAACACCAATATAGATAAAGAATGAGTTTATTACAGTAACTTGAAGTGGTCTTTTGTTTTCTTTCGCTAACGGAGCTTACGAGTTTTCTGTTAAGTTTTGTGTTGTGAAGTTTTCAAGTGTTGGGTAAGGATTCGATGGACTATGGAATAAGGAGTGGAAAGATCCTAAGCTTGGGGATGACCAAGGCACCCCAAGGTAATATTCAAGGACAACCAAGAGCCTAAGCTTGGGGATGCCCCAGAAGGCATCCCCTGTTTCGTCTTCATTCATCGGTAACTTTACTTGGTGCTATATTTTTATTCACCACATGATATGTGTTTTGCTTGGAGCGTCAATTTATTTTGTTAAGATTTGATTTCTGTTATTTATAACAATGTTTTGCATCTTTTATTTCAATAAAAGTGGCATTGATAGCCTTTACTATGCCTATTTTAGTAGTCCACATGTTGCTGTTTGAAAATAGAAAGTTTACTGCTGTTGCAATAATTCCCTAGAAAAGTCAGAATGTGATAAAATGTTAAAACATTTTGCATATTAAGCTATGATAAATTTAGTACAGTGTAAAATTTCTTTCATAATTTTTGGAGCTAGGAAAGTATGGATGTTTCTGCATTCTTTACAGACTATCCTGTTTAGGCAGATTGCTGTTATGTTTGCATTGTTTGCATATGTTTGCTTCTTTAATGATTATATTTGAGGATAGGACTATTAAATATGGAGAGGCATTTAGTATGCAATGTTGAATAATAATTTTAGTGACTTGCTACAGTAGAGTATGATAAGGTTTTGGCAATGCTTTATAGTAACTTATCTCACGAGTCCTTGTTGAGTTTTGTGTGGATGAAGCTTTTGAGATTTAGGGAGACCGTGATATGAGAGGAATTAAGGAGACAAAAAATCTCAAGATGGGGATGCCCAAGGCATCCCAAGATAATATTTCAAGAATTCTCAAGCTTCTAAGCTTGGGGATGCCCCGGTTGGCATCCCACCTTTCTTCTTCAACAGCTATCGGTTAGTTTCGGTTGATCCTAAGTTTTTACTTCTTCACATGATGTTTGCTATTCTTAGAATGTCATTTTCTTTTGCTTTGCTTACTGTTTGAATAAAATACCAAGATCTGAAATTCCTGAGTTGTAAGTAAATAAAAGTGTGATGATCATCATTATTAGAGCATTGTCCCAGTGAGGAAAGGATGATGGACACTATGATTCCCCCACAAGTCGGGATGAGACTCCGGACGAAAATAAATAAAAGAGGCCAAAAAAGCCCAAATAAAAAAAGAAGAGAAAAGAGGCCATAAAAATAGAAAAGGCCCAAATAAAAAAATAAAAAAATGAGAAAAAAGTGAGAAGGGGCAATGCTACTATCCTTTTACCACACTTGTGCTTCAAAGTAGCACCATGATCTTCATGATAGAGAGTCTCCTATGTTATCACTTTAATATACTAGTGTGAATCTTTCATTATAGAACTTGGCTTGTATATTCCAATGATGGGCTTCCTCAAAATTCCCTAGGTCTTCGTGAGCAAGCAAGTTGGATGCACGCCCACTTAGTTTCTTTTTGAGCTTTCATACACTTATAGCTCTAGTGCATCCGTTGCATGGAAATCCCTACTCACTCACATTGATATCTATTGATGGGCATCTCCATAGCTCGTTGATACGCCTAGTTGATGTGAGACTATCTTCCCCTTTTTGTCTTCTCCACAACCACCATTCTATTCCACCTATAGTGCTATGTCCAAAGCTCACACTCATGTATTGCGTGAAGATTGAAAAAGTTTGAGAACATAAAAAGTATGAAACAATTGCTTGGATTGTCATCGGGGTTGTGCATGATTTAAATATTTTGTGTGCTGAACATGGAGCATAGCCAGACTATATGATTTTGTAGGGATAGCTTTCTTTGGCCATGTTATTTTGAGAAGACATAATTGATTTGTTAGTATGCTTGAAGTATTATTATTTTTATGTAAATATTAAAGTTTTGTCTTGAATCTTATGGATCTGAATATTCTTGCCACAATAAAGAGAATTACATGGATAAATATGTTAGGCAGCATTCCACATCAAAAGTTCTGTTTTTATCATTTACGTACTCGAGGACGAGCGGGAATTAAGCTTGGGGATGCTGATACATCTCCAATGTATCTATAATTTTTGATTGTTCCATGCTATTATATTATCAACCTTGGATGTTTTATATGCATTTATATGCTATTTTATAT
Source organism: Triticum dicoccoides (assembly GCF_002162155.2). Classification (NCBI taxonomy): domain Eukaryota; kingdom Viridiplantae; phylum Streptophyta; class Magnoliopsida; order Poales; family Poaceae; genus Triticum; species Triticum dicoccoides. The sequence goes on along the minus strand of NC_041384.1, from coordinate 132,324,206 downwards.
GATTTTTGGGACTAACCTATTAACCTAGAGTCCAGTGCCAGTTTATGTTTTACCTTGTTTTAGAGTATCGCAGAAAAGGAAAATCAAACGGAGTCCAATTGACATGAAACCTCACGGAACTTATTTTTGGAAGGGAAGCAACCCGGGAGACTTGGAGTCCACGTCAAGGAAGCTTCGAGGAGCCCACGAGGTAGGGGGTGCGCCCACCCCCCAGACACGCCCTCCACCCTCGTGGGCCCCTCATGGCTCCCCTGACGTACTTCTTCTGCCTATGTATCTTCATATACCCTAAAATGACCGGGGAGCAGAATAGATTGGGAGTTCCGCCACCAGAAGCCTCCGTAGCCACCAAAAACCAATCTAGACCCATTCTGGCACCCTACCGGAGGGAGCAATCCCTCTCTGGTGGCCATCTTCATCATCCTGGTGCTCTCCATGATGAGGAGGGAGTAGTTCTCCCTCGGGGCTGAGGGTATGTACCAGTATCTATGTGTTTGATCTCTCTCTCTCTCGTGTTATTGAGGTGGTACGATCTTGATGTATCGCGAGCTTTGCTATTATAGTTGGAGCTTATGATGTTTCTCCCCCTCTACTCTCTTGTAATGGATTGAGTTTTCCTTTTGAAGTTATCTTATCAGATTGAGTCTTTAAGGATTTGAGAACACTTGATGTATGTCTTGCGTGGGATACCCGTGGTGACAATGGGGTATTCTATTGATCCACTTGATGTATGTTTTGGTGATAAACTTGCGGGTTACGCCCATGAACCCTATGCATAGAGGTTGGCACACGTTTTCGTCTTGAGTCTCTGGTAGAATCTTTGGGGCACTCTTTGAGGTCCTATGTGTTGGTTGAATAGATGAATCTGAGATTGTGTGATGCATATCGTATAATCATACCCACGGATACTTGAGGTGACATTGGAGTATCTAGGTGACATTAGGGTTTTGGTTGATTTGTGTCTTAAGGTGTTATTCTAGTACGAACTCTAGGGCTGTTTGTGACACTATAGGAATAGCCCAACGGATTGATTGGAAAGAATAACTTTGAGGTGGTTTCGTACCCTAGCATAATCTCTTCGTTTGTTCTCCGCTATTAGTGACTTTGGAGTGACTCTTTCTTGCATGTTGAGGGATAGTTATATGATCTAATTATGTTATTATTGTTCAGAGGACTTGCACTAGTGAAAGTATGAACCCTAGGCCGTGTTTCAACGCATTGAAATACCGTTTGTGCTCAATTTTATTATTATTTACCTTGCTGTTTTTATATTTTCTGATTACAAAAACCTTTATCTACTATCCATGTTACACTTTTATCACCATCTCTTCGCTGAACTAGTGCACCTATACAATTTACCATTGTATTGGGTGTGTTGGGGACACAAGAGAATCTTTGTTATTTGGTTGCAGGGTTGCTTGAGAGAGACCATCTTCATCCTACGCCTCCTACAGATTGATAAACCTTAGGTCATCCACTTGAGGGAAATTTGCTACTGTCCTACAAACCTCTGCACTTGGAGGCCCAACAACGTCTACAAGAAGAAGGTTGTGTAGTAGACATCACTTCCATGGTAAAATCCCAAGTAGTACAAGTTCTCAAGGCACATAATGATTTCCTTAATGAGATGAATGATAAGGTGAATGATAATGTTGCTAGAGTTATCACTAGAGGTGGTAGAATGACTCAGGAACCTTTGTACTTGAGGGCCATCCAAAGAGAGTTGAGCAAGATTCTCAGAGAAGTAACACTGATGCACCTATTCCTTATAGTAATAAAAAGAAAAAGAAAATTGATAGGACTTTGCATGCTTCTAGTGAACCTGTCATAGACACACCTGAGAATCCTAATGATATTTCTATTTCTGATGCTGAGACACAATCTGGTGATGAACATGAACCTAGTGATAATGTGAATGATGATGTTCATGTTGATGCTCAACCGAGTAATGAAAATGATGTGGAGAATGAACCTGTTGTTGATCTTGATAACCCACAACCTAAGAATAAAAGATATGATAAGAGAGACTTTGTTGCTAGGAAGCATGGTATAGAAAGAGAACCATGGGTTCAGAAACCCATGCCCTTTCCTCCTAAACCATCCAAAAAAGGATGACGAGGATTTTGATGGTTTTGTTGAAATGCTTAGACCTGTCTTTTTGCGTATGCGTTTGATTGACATTCTGAAAATGTCTCCTTATGCTAAGTATATGAAAGATATTGTTACAAATAAAAGAAAGATACCGGAAGCTGAAATTTCCACCATGCTTGCTAATTATACTTTCAAAGGTGGAATACCAAAGAAACTAGGAGATCCAGGAATACCAACTATACCAAGCTCCATTAAAAGATACTATGTTAAAACTGCTTTATGTGATTTGGGAGTCGGTGTTAGTGTTATGTCTTTCTCTTTATATCGTATACTAAATTTGAATAAGTTGACACCTACTAAAATATCTTTGCAAATGGATGATAAATCAACTGCTATACCCATCGGTATTTGTGAGGATGTGCCTGTTGTGGTTGCAAACGTTACTATCTTAACATACTTTGTTATTCTTGGTATTCCCAAGGACGACAGCATGTCGATCATCCTTGGTAGACCCTTTTTGAATACTGCATGGGCTGTTATTGATTGCAATAAGGGCAATGTCACTTTTCATGTTAATGGTAATGAGCATACAATACACTTTCCGAAGAAAAAACCTCAAGTTAATAGCATCAATTATATTGGAAAAGTTTCAAAAATTGCTATTGGAGGTTTCGAATTCCCTATTCCCACTATGAAAAGGAAATATGATATTCTTATTGTTGGGGATATGCATATCCCTGTTGAGGTAACCTAGTGTTATTCAAAAATTCTCCTTTTTCATGTCATTTGGAAGAAGTTTGTTAATAAGACTTGATCAACCTTGTTAATGGATTCCTTTTGACAGGCATGAGATGGATGAATTTAGTAAACACATCTTTCTGTACCCACTTTTTAATTTGTGTTATTTTGAATAAACAAAACAAAAATACTATTATTTCTTTGTTTTTTGAATTATCCGTGCAATAAAAATGTCTTGAACATAAATGTTCTCCAAATGCCCTGAGAATTTAGTATGATTTTTTATAGAATATTTAAGAATTTTTGGCACTGAAAACACACCAGGGGGCAGCACCGGTGGGCCACAAGCCCACAGGGCGCGCCCACCCCTGGGCTCGCCTGGGTGGCTTGTGGGTCCCCCTCAATTATGCCAGCACCCATCCACTTCATCTTCCTCCAAAAAAAAATCCCACCCTAGCTCAAACCCGTGTTCTTGCTCATCTTGCTACCATTTTTTACCTCCTAGCTCAGACCACCATTCCCAAAACTATTTTGGGGGATTGTTCTTCGGTATGTGACTCCTCCAATGGTCCAATTAGTTTTCGTTCTAGTGCTTTATATATTGAATTTTTTTGCTGTTGTGATGACCTTATTCTTGAGCTTGCATGTCAAATTTATATGGTCCAAAGTAGTTTTGATGCGTGATATAGCCTCTAGACACTTGTATGAGTAGTTGCAATTAATCTTGTTGGGTTTTGTTCACTTTTGTTTTGAGTCACTAAAATTTCAGAAACTTTTTAGAGGAAGAAAAATGTTTAGAAAGACATACCAAGGGGGTTCCTCGACGAAGAAGGCTCCAAGACTTGCAATACGTGAGTGAGACCTTGAACCATGAAGTGAAGCTCTAGTGCAACCTTGTGAATGGCCATCCGATCAGTTCATGGTTCATGCTGGTTTTAAGGAGGAATTTGACGCATACGTACAAAATGCTGGCCTTGAAGACTTCATGTCAGCTAAGTGTTGGCAGTACTATCACCTCACCGATTCATTTGTGCAAAGATTTAAGTTTACTTCCCAGCGCAATACTCACTCTGTTCTATTTGATCTTTATGATAAATCTTATACCATGGACCAAGAAGATTTTAGTGTTGCATGCAAAATTCCACAATGGGGCATTCATAGTGAGCCTCGTAAAATTGATTGTTCTGAGTTCCTTGCTAGCATCACCAGGGGAGAAACTAGAAATGTAACACAAGCTACTATAAGGAGCATTCACTTGCCTGCTATACATTATTTTGCTCTCTTCATAGGTAGATGCATTAATGGAAAGCATGATCATAGCCACCTTTGTGCATCAGATCTTAGTGTCCTCAAGTGTGTGGTAATGGGTGATAAACGATATAACTTGGGGCCTATTATTGCAAGGAGGTTACATAATAATGATAAAGATGGAGATTTCTTTGGTGGGATTTATGCCACCCGGTTAGCTAATTATCTCGGAGTACCCATAAGGGAAAATAACATTGAGTTACCACTTGCTTTCCTTGATTATAATGCTATGGTATGCTATCAGTTTCTTGAGAGGAATGAACAAGCCCTCTTTTATAGATTAATCTTTGATAGGGAGCGCGTCTTCTTTATTACGCTTCCCGTTCCTGCCTTCTTTAACTTTTAGGTAAAACGGAGATACTTTATAACCAGAGAGGACACAGATGAGTATGAGAGAGAGGGGGAGGCTGCTCGCCTCCACTCTGCAGCCCTTCAAGTAGTGGCAGCAGCAACTCAATACAACCCCAACTAAGATTTTGGATACTATCCAGGCCAGCCATGGCCCTATACCAACTTAGGCCAAAAGCCTAAGCTTGGGGGAGTATGTATTTCTCACCGACATTACATTCATCTTCACACACTCATTTCAATTATTGGTGTTCATACTTTTTCATTGTATTATCCTTGTTAGTTTATTTCTTTTTCTCGCTTTCTTCTTGTGTGTTTGAAAAACTTTCAGAAAATCCAAAAAAAATTAGTTCTCGCTTCTTTTTTGTTTTTCTTTCTAGTTTAATTTAGTTGTAGTATTAAAATAAAGCCCAAATAGATTTCTCGTTCTTATTTTGCTTGTTGGGAGCTTTCCCGTGTACATAGTTTTTCTCGTTCTTGTTTTACTTTCTTCAGAAAAACAAAAACTCCAAAAAAATATTAGTGTGTCTCTTTGAAATTATTTTCCTTTTTCTTTGGGTCGTAAGGAGAAGACCACGATGAAAATGTTGAGTGGCTCTCATATGCATTATTGTTGATGTAACAGAGAACCTACCTTGTCTTCTCCTTTTAATAAATGTTTGCAGCTTCCAGCTTAGTCCAATGCACGTGCACTCCTATTATTATTCACACCGTTCGGTCATGCAAGTGAAAGGAAATAATGATGATATATGATGAAATCATTGAGATGGAGAAAAGTTGGTACGAACTCGACCTATTTTGTTTTTGTAAATATGATTAGCTCATCATTCTTGATTCAAACCATTATGAATGAAATATGTTTGCAATGACAATTAGAGATTATAGTTACTCATGCCATGCTTAATTAGCTATGAATGTATAATGGTTTACCTTGTGTGCCCAACATGACAATTAAAATGGTTATGATGTAGTATGATAGGATGGTATCCTCCTTTGAATGATTCAAGTGGCTTGACTTGGCACATGTTCACGCATGTAGTTGAATCAAAATCAACTTAGCCTCCACGATACTTATGTTCATGGTGATTTATATCCTACTCATGCTTGCATTCAATGTTGGTTAATCTCAATGCATGTTTATGACTATTGTCGCTCTTTAGTTGGTCGCTCCTCAATATTTTGCTAGCCTTCACTTGTACTAAGCGGCAATACTGCTTGTGCATCCACTTCCTTAAACCCAAAGATGTTCCATATGAGTCCACCATACCTACCTATATCCGGTATTTACTTGTCATTCCAAGTAAATTTGCATGTGCCAAACTCTAAACCTTCAAATAATAATCTGTTTCGTATGCCAGAATCGCTCATGTAGTGACTAGGGGATGTCAGTAGGACACTACTACTTTTGGTCCTGCAGTTTGGATCATGTTTTTTTGGTTTCCCATATGACTACTAAACTGATTATTACATCACCAAAGCTCTGGGGGAATATGGGTCTCTGATTTCTTGGTACAACCCCAGGAAATATAGGCAATTTATGCTAATCAAAGCTCAAGTCATACATCTTAGGCTTGTGCCCAAAAGTTTTGTTGTTTGGAAACTTGGAGGAGCCCGGGACTGCTGGACTGTGCAGGTAACGATCTTATGCAACAATGATTGGAATGCGATGCAGCCAGAAATTCCACCCGCCGGGGAAGAGACGCCCCCCTAATGGCAACCCTCATCCTCAGTTTGGGCCGGATCTCACTGCAGAACAACTCTACCAGCAACAAGTGCACAACTGGCTAGTTCAAAATGCTGCTCCCAATGAAGCCCCTGCAAATCAGGGCCATGTTCCTCATCAGAATAATGTGGCAGGTTGGGGTGCGCGGCCTCCATCTCCACCTGCTCAACCTCCTATCATGCCTCCACACCTAATGAACTTCCAAGCCTGGCTGGCTGCTCAAGGCCTTGCAGTTCAAGATGGCATCGTACCTAAAAACAACATATCTGATAATGCTGCTGATGCATGGAATGATTCCTTACTGTGTCTGATGGCTCCAGCTCTGACAATTCTGGTGATGCTCTTATTATAGTGGAACAACCTGAAGGTTGTCCGTGGCTCCCAACACTCTTCATTTGTAATAATCTCTATCTGTTACTGTGGACATGCATAGTCATGGACTCCGCTTTGGTCTCTCTAGTCAAGGTAAGCAGCTGCTTGCACTTCTGCTTGATGATCCTATCCCATGACACCAACTCAATGTGTCCATTTCCATTGCCCTCCGCCCATATCTGGCCACTATGGGACCATGGCGTCATGCTTATGGTGCTCGCTCTGAACCAGTCCATGAGGAGATTTAGGTTACTGCAGTCAATGATGTACTACAATTTCAGCAAGTCGTAGACCCTACTATTTCTTCGAGCATTACCATCCAAGAAATTACCACCACTGTTGTTAATGCTGACCATCCAGTTAGTCCCCTGCCCATCACGGAGGAACCTTTTTCTTTGGCGACAAATGATGATGTCACACCACACATCGATAGCTCTATTGTTGCTTCAGTTCAAGTGCAGTCTGAAACTTCTAAATGGTCCGATTTGCTCCAACCAACTGAAACTGATGATGGTGCACCTGTGACCCCAAGCAATTCTGATCTTTCTGCTGTTATGCCCCATGACTCTGATCAGGTGGATTCGTTGCCCTTCATTGCTCTAGATCTGCTGAACATTGATCAATCATCCTCTACTGTAGCAACCCAGATGAAGAACCGCAAGGGCAAGTCTGTTGCCCCCCTTAACACTACTCCTCTTCGTCGTAGCAACAGACAGAACAAGTACGACGGTTTTCGTGTTAATCTCAACCCGGATGCTCGCCCTACCAAGTCCAAGGTGAATCCCAGGATTATTCCTTCTACTCTGCATGTTATGCATTCATCTACACATCTTTAGGGTGACGCTATGGACTCCGAGATTCCTCCGCCCACAGCTATCTCCACCATGCAGCAAATTGGTACCCAGCTCTGCACGATTCTGGCAGAGGAACTGACTGACGAGGCGCTCAACGCGGCTGCTAATGGCCCAGCTTCACCCACCTTCTTAGTTTACACTTAAATAATTATTTCCTTGATGTCTCTTTTGCATAATTGGAACGTACTATGTTGGAACGTCCGTGGTTTATATTCTCCTAAAAAGCTACTTGCGCTCTCTAATGCGATCAGCTCCTCGGTTGCTCGATAATTTGTTTGCAAGAATCAAAGATGCAAGACTTTAATGCAAGTATCCTTAAGATGATCCATCCACAACGTTTTGATTCATTTGCATTTATTCCCTCGATTGGTGCTTACGAAGGGATCATCACGATTTGGTGTAGTTCTCTCTTTACAGGTCAAGTTTTCATTCAAGAACAATTTGCGTTGGGTGTTGCATTTACCTCCACGATATCATCTCATTCCTGGAAGCTTATAAACATATATGGTCCTTGTAAAGGTGATTTGCGTGACAGCTTTACACACTGGTTGTTTGATATAGATATACCACCCACAGAAGATTGGCTTCTTCTTGGAGACTTTAATTACATCTGCTCACCCGATAACAGGAACAAACCAGGGGGCAATGTACAGGACATGTTTAATTTCAATGATTTTATAAGAGAACAACACCTAACTGAGCTTCCAATCAAGGGGAGAAATTACACCTGGTCAAACATGCAGCAAAACCCCTTACTCGAGCAACTCGATTGGTTCTTCACCACTCTGAACTGGACCTCAAATTTACCTAACACCATGCTTAACCCCCTGGGGCGCCCAATATCTGACCATACACCTTGCTCTATTGTGATTCAAACTAACATTCCAAATACCAAGATCTTTAGTTTTGAAACTTTCTGGATTGCTCACCCTGCCTTTATGGATGTGGTATCTCATGCGTGGAATAAACCTCTCAAACATGGTAAATCTGATAACGCTGCGACTAGTCTCTGTCAGAAACTTAAAAACATGTGTCATGACATCAGTCAATGGAGTAAGAAAATCTGAAGACTGAAAACAACTATCGCTAACACTAACAAAGCACTCATTGAGGTTGACCACATTGCGGATCGCCGTACTTTGACAAGACAGGAACAAAATTTTCAGTCTATCCTCAAGAAACACCTACTGCAACTTTTGCAACACCAAAAAGATAATTGGAAAAAGAGATACACTATTAGGTGGATTAAATTTGGTGTCGAGAACTCCAAATTCTTTTAGGCTGTGGCCACGGAATGATATCGGAAAAACTTCATTTCCACCCTGAAAATTAGTGAGGATACTTTGGTGAATGACCACGCTGGAAAAGAATCAATTTTATTTGAGGCTTTCAAAACTCGTATGGGGACGGCCAAACCACCTCTGATGAAATTCAATCTCTCTCAGATGATTCGAGATCATGTGGATTTTGACAGCCTCACCACCCCCTTCACAACGCAGGAGATTGATGCCATTATTCAAGCAATGCCCCCTGATAGAGCACCTAGCCCGGATGGTTTCAACGGTACGTTTCTTAAAGCTTGTTGGCCAGTGATCAAAGGAGACTTTTATCGATTGTGTGATGGATTCCGAAATGGCAACTTCAATCTTGAAAGCCTTAACTACGGCCAGATCACTCTCATCCCAAAGACCAAAGCCCCTGAGACAGTTAACGACTACATACCCATCACGTTGCTAAACTACTGTCTTAAGTTGATCATGAAACTCTTAGCCAATTGTCTACAGAAGATCATCTTACAGATTGTGCACCGCAACCAATATGGTTTTCTTAAGGGACGTACCATCAACGATTGCTTAGCCTGGGAATTGATAACCCACAAGTACAGGGGATCGCAACAGTTTTCGAGGGTAGAGTATTCAACCCAAATTTATTGATTTGGCGCAAGGGGAGCCAAAGAATATTCTCAAGTATTAGCAACTAAGTTGTCAATTCAACCACACCTGGAAACTTAATATCTGCAGCAAAGTGTTTAGTAGCAAAGTAATATGATAGTAGTGGTAACGGTAGCAAAAGTAATATTTTTGGTTTTATAGTGATTGTAACAGTAGCAACGGAAAAGTAAATAAGCGAAGACCAATATAGGAAAAGCTCGTAGGCATTGGATCGGTGGAGAATTATGCCAGATGCGATCGATCATGTAACAGTCATAACCTAGGGTGACACAGAACTAGCTCCAGTTCATCAATGTAATGTAGGCATGTATTCCGAATATAGTCATATGTGCTTATGGAAAAGAACTTGCATGACATCTTTTGTCCTACCCTCCCGTGGCAGCGGGGTCCTATTGGAAAATAAGGTATATTAAGGCCTCCTTTTAATAGAGTACCGGACCAAAGCATTAACACATAGTGAATACATGAACTCCTCAAACTACGGTAATCACCGGGGGTGGTCCCGATTATTGTCACTTCGGGGTTGCCGGATCATAACACATAGTAGGTGACTATAGACTTGCAAGATAGGATCAAGAACTCACATATATTCATGAAAACATAATAGGTTCAGATCTGAAATCATGGCACTCGGGCCCTAGTGACAAGCATTAAGCATAGCAAAGTCATAGAAACATCAATCTCAGAACATAGTGGATACTAGGGATCAAACCCTAACAAAACTAACTCGATTACATGATAAATCTCATCCAACCCATTACCGTCCAGCAAGCCTACAATCGAATTACGCACGAACGACGGTGAGCATCATGAAATTGGTGATGGAGGAAGGTTGATGATGACGATGGCGACAGATTCCCCTCTCCGGAGCCCCGAACGGACTCCAGATCAGCCCTCCCGAGAGAGTTTAGGGCTTGGCAGCGGCTCAGTATCGTAAAACGCGATGAATCCTTCTCCCTGATTTTTGTCTCCCCGAAAGTGAATATATGGAGTCAAGGTTGAGGTCGGTTGTGCATCAGGGGGCCCACGAGGCAGGGGGCACGCCCAGGGGGGTAGGGCGCACCCCCACCCTCGTGGACAGGGTGTGGGCCCCCTAACGTGGATCTTTCTTCCAGTATTTTTTATATATTCCAAAATAATTCTCCGTTGATTTTCATGTCATTTCGAGAACTTTTATTTCTTTACAAAAATAACACAATGGCAATATGGCTGAAAACAACGTCAGTCCGGGTTAGTTCCATTCAAATCATGCAAGTTAGCATCCAAAACAAGGCAAAAGTGTTTGGAAAAGTAGATATGACGGAGATGTATCAACTCCCCCATGCTTAAACCTTTGCTTGTCCTCAAGCAATTCAGTTGATAAACTGAAAGTGATAAATAAAAACTTTTACAAACTCTGTTTGCGCTTGTTGTTGTAAATATGTAAAGCCAGCATTCAAGTTTTCAGCAAAGATTATGAACTAACCATATTCAAAATAACACTTAGGTCTAATGTTTACTCATATCAATGACATAATCAACTAGCGAGCAATAATAACAAATCTCGGATGAAAACACTTTCTAAAAACAATCATGATATGATATGACAAGATGGTATCTCGCTAGCCCTTTCTGAGACCACAAAACATAAATGCAGAGCACCTTACTGACTAAACATTGTAATTCATGGTAAAAGAGATCCAGTCAAGTCATACTCAATGTAAACTAACAGTAATGGATGCAAATGACAGTGGTGCTCTCCAACTAGTGCTTTTTAATAAGAGGATGATGACTCAACATAAAAGTAAATGGATAGGCCCTTCGCAGAGGGAAGAAGGGATTTGTAGAGGTTCCAGAGCTCGGTTTTGAAATAGATATGAATAATATTTTGAGCGGTATACTTTCATTGTCAACATAACAACCGAGAGATCTCGATATCTTCCATGCTACACACATTATAGGTGGTTCCCAAACAGAATGGTAAAGTTTATACTCCCCCTCCACCGACAGGCATCAATCCATGGCTTGCTCGAAACAATGAGTGCCTCCAACTAACAAGAGTCCCAGGGGAGTTTTGTTTGCAGTTATTTTGATTTGATTTGCATAAAGCATGGGACTGGGCATCCCGGTGACCATCCATTTTCTCGTGAGTGAGGAGCGGAGTCCACTCCTCTTGAGAATAACCCGCCTAGCATGGAGGATACAGACAACCCTAGTTGATACATGAGCTATTTGAGCATACAAAACATAATGTTTATTTGAAGGTTTAGAGTTTGGCACATACAAATTTACTTGGAACGGCAGGTAGATACCGTATATAGGTAGGTATGGTGGACTCATATGGAATAACTTTGGGGTTTATGGAATTGGATGCACAAGCAGTATTCCCGCTTAGTACAAGTAAAGGCTAGAAAAAGACTGGGAAGTGACCAACTAGAGAGCGACAACAGTCATGAACATGCATTAAAATTAATCAACACCAAATACAAGCATGAGTAGGATATAATGCACCATGAACATAAATATTGTAGAGGCTATGATGATTTTTTTTCAACTACATGCGTGAACATGTGCCAAGTCAAGCCACTCGAATCGTTTAAAAGAGGGTACCACCCTATCATACCACATCACAACCATTTTAATAGCATGTTGGCATGCAAGGTAAACCATTAGAAGCTCCTAGCTAATTAAGCTTGGCATAAGCAACTACAATATCTAATTGTCATTGCAAATATGTTTCTTTCATAATAGGCTGAATCAGGAACGATGGACTAATCATATTTACAAAAACAAGAGAGGTCGAGTTCATACCAGCTTTTCTCATCTCAATAAGTTCATCATATAATCATCATTATTGCCTTTCACTCACACGACTGAATAGTGTGGATAATAATAATAGTGCACGTGCATTGGACTAAGCTGGAATCTGCAAGCATTCAATTCAAGAGAGAAGACGAGGTAATATGGGCTCTTTGTTAGATCAACCATAATGCATATAAGAGCCACTTAACATTTTAATCATGGTCTTCTCCTCTCGACCCCCAAAAAACAGAAAAGAAACAAAACTATTTACACGGGAAAGCTCCCAACAAGCAAAAGAAGAACGAGAAAACTTTTTGGGTTTTATTTTAATTACTACTACTACAGGCATGGGAAGTAAACTAACTAAAATTACAACTAATTTTTTTGGTTTTTCTTAAGGTTTTTCAAACACACAAGAAGAAAACAAGAAAATGAAAATAAACTAGCATTGATGATACAATCAAAAAGTATGAGCACTAACAACTAGCATGAGTGTGTGAACAAGAATGTAATGTCGGTGAGAAATACGTACTCCCCCAAGCTTAGGCTTTTGGCCTAAGTTGGTCTGTGGCCACGGTTGGCCTAGCGGATATCCAAAGTTATAGTTGGGGTCATACTGAGAAGGATCCCCCTGGTGCCACTGGTTGGCAACCTCCTCCGGATTCCACTGATAAACAAACTGCAGGTGAGGATCAAAATGTGGTTCTGGCTCTGGCTCTTTAGCTGGTGTGGGGTTTCGGTAGGCATTAATGGCCTCCGGCGGAACAAGGTACTTGCCTGTAGATAAGTCAAACATGGAAGGAGCAAGCAAAGTAATAGTCTCAGGGTGATTTTTATCGAATACCAGCTTGTACTTAAGCATCTTTTTCTTATTCTTAACGATAAAATCATGTGCTACCATACTCTTATAGTCTAGAAAATAGGAGGCACCAACTTCTATTCCTTCTCATAATGTCTAATAGGTATGTTAAAATGTGCAGCGAGGCGCGAGGCGAAAATACCTCCCAAGATGGGGCCCTTAGTACGGTTAAGATTTAACTGCTTTGCAACAATAGCGCCCATACTAAATGTGTCATCACGGAACAAGGAATGGCACAAAATAACAATATCAGGGGCACTAAGGTTGCCACAGTTTCTGCGACCAATTAAGCATCTACTAGCAAATATTGCAAAGTAACGTAAAACAAGAAAATGTATGCTAGTAATTCTTGCATCAGAAACCTTTCACGTTTCCCCTACAGCAATTGTATCAATAAACCCTTCCACATCATCACGATGTGGTTCCTCTACACTGCCCTCAAAAGGGATCAAACAAACCCGACAAAAATCACAAAGTGACATCTCCTTATGCTCATCATATAAATACAATTCTACCATAGGTGGTGAGCTCCTAGCATGGAAATGATAGTTTTTCCCAAAGATATTGGTGAGTAAGAGATACTGTTCGCGTTGGTCGTGGAGGCAGGCGGTGAGGCCTGCATTCTCAGCCAACTCATAGAAATCATCATAAATCCCGCCTGCTCTTATGAAATCATCACAAGGCCATTCACACGGCCGAACCTCCGCGGTGCGAGGGAGATTATACTTGGGCTTCTTGTTCTCTTCACTTTGTTTATCCTTCGAGCTTCGGCTCGATGAGCCCCTCAAAAATCTCTTCATCTTTTTCTAAAATTTTTAGTAACTCAAAATAAAAGTGAACCAAACTCAACAAAATTGATAGCAACTACTCCTACAAGTGCCTAGAGGCAATATCATGCATTAAACCTACTTTTGACCATATAAATTTGACATGCAAGCTCAAGAACAAGGTCACCTAAGCAGAAAATTTTTGCAATGAATAAAACACTAGAACAAAAACTAATTGGACCATTGGAGGAGTCACATACCAAAGAACAATCCCCCAAAGCAGTTTTGTGAATGGAGCTTTGAGCTAGGAGATCAAAAATGGCAGCAAGATGAGTTTGAACTCGGGTTTGAGCTGGCTAGTGATTTTTTGGGAGGAAGAAGGAGTGTGTGGTAGCTGGAATAAGTGGAGGGGAGCCACCATGGGCCCACGAGGCAGGGGGCGCGCCCTGGACCCTCGTGGCCAGGTTCTTGCTCCCCCTGGTGTGTTCTGAGTGCTAGATATTCTCAAATATTCTAAAAAATCATATTTAAATTTCAGGGCATTTGGAGAACTTTTATTTTCGGGGTATTTTTTATTGCACGGATAATTCAGAAAACAGACATAAATTACTTTTTTTTCTCTACTTAATATAAATAACAGAAAATAAAAAGAGGGTACAGAGAGTTGTGTTTTCTAAATTCACCCATCTCATGCTCATCAAAAGGTATCCACTAACAAGGTTGATCAAGTGTTGTTAGCAAACACATTCTGAATTGCATGAAACCGGAGAATTTTCGAATAACACTAGGTTACCTCAACTGGGATGTGCATGTCCCCAACAATAAGAATATCATATTTCTTCTTGACAGTAGGAAGAGGAAATTCAAAACCTCAAATAGTAGTTGTTGAAAATTTTCCAATAGAATTGATACTGTGGACTTGAGGTTGTTTCCTTGGAAAGTGTACCATATGCTCATTACCATTGAAAAGTGACATTGCCTTTGGTGCAATCAATAACAACCTATGTAATATTCAAAAAGGGTCTTCCAAGAATAATAGACATACTATCGTCCTCGGGAATATCAAGAATAACAAAGTCCGTTAAAATAGTAACATTTGCAACACTACAAAAAAATACACTTCCGTGATGATACGTGTTTGTCACAGTAGGTCACTTTTTTGTCATGCATGTACATCCATGACAAATTTATGACAGAATCAAGATAGTCATACCTGTGCTATCGTAGAAGTGTTCCATGACATCACCAAAATTATCATCACGGAAGTGTCCACTTCCATGATGATAAATCGCGCGTCATAGAAGTGCTTTCGTCAAGGGTGACCGACATGTGGCATCCACCATAATGGAACGCCGTTAAGCTATCGGGTTGGGTTTAGGTTCCGATACCCGTTAACAGCCCCCACCAATGGGGATTTTCCACGTGTAAAATCATCATTGGCTAGAGGAAACACGTGTCGGGTCATCGTCGGGACAGATGTCATCCACTCACTGGACAGAAGGCGCCTATGATACGTCGACACGTGGCACGACCCAGCAAGTTTAAATGGGTCGGCCCAACTAAAGGCCCACAAGATTTTGCGGACCATAATGGGTCGGCCCAGCTAAAGGCCCACGAGATTTTGTGGACCATAATGGGCTGGCCCAGCTAAAGGCCCACAAGATTTCGCGGGCCATAATGGGCTGACACAGGTAAAGGCCCATAAGATTTTTGTGTGCCTTAATAGGCCGGCCCAGGTAAAGGCCCACAAAATTCTTGCGGATCATAATGGGCCGGCCCAGCTAAAGGTCCACGAGATTTCGCCGACATTAATGGGCCGGCCCAGCTGTAGGCCCACAAGATTTTGAGGACCCTAGTAGGCCGGCCCGTTAACTGGCTGCCATGTTTTGGGCAAATGCTGGCCCATATTTGATACGGTCTATTAATGGCCTGCCATGCTCCGGGCCTAATAGTGGCCCATATGAGATCTGGCCCGTTAGAAGCCTACCATGTTCTGGGCCAAATTACGGCCCAGATCAGGTCTGGCCCTTTAAGAGGTTTTGGGCCTAATTATGGCCATATCAGATTCGGCCCGTCAACTTGACACTATGCTTTTGGGCCCACTTGCTAAAGGCCCACTTAGTAATTCGGCCTGATATTAGTTTTGGCCTGTTAAGGGACGTTTAACATTTTGGCCCTATATTAATTTCACCCTGTTAAAAGCCCGTCATATAGTTGGGCCTAACTACGGCCCGGTTTGCATCCGGCCTGCTCGCATCCGATATCTGATTGGGCCAAACAAGGACCGAGACAATTTTTCGCCCTGTTAAAAGCCCATGATTTGATTCGCACAATCATGGGCCGGGGTTCATTTCGGGCTGCTGCCGGCCCATGAGCTGATCGGCACGTTTCAGGCCCAACCTACATCATGATTGCATGACGGCCTGATTATGTACCGTAATTTTATGGTTTGGCCAGTTTACTGCAAAGACAGGATATATATACAGTAAAATAACTGCAGCATCGTGAATAAGAAAAAACCTATACTATATAATAAAGAAATTACGGCATATTACATCCACTGGGCATTAAAGTTCGCCACTATGATAATAAAGCACAAGCAGACAACAGATTACATACACTGGGCATCAAAGATCGCCACCAGTGCAAATAAACACGCCGACAAAATAATATACAAAACCGACAGCACTTCAATAGAGTTCAAGAAAGGTTAGCCCTGCTGGGGAGCTGCAGCGCAAGCAGCTGAGCAAGATGATGAGACTGCGCTTGTTCAACACTTATATCTTCCTCACTCTGAAAGATAAACAAGCAGACAGATGACAAGTTTTGCACATAAAAGTATCAGTGCTGACAATTCATCACATTTCTTACTAACGAATAAAGTGACACAGTTTAAATTTGCATTAACACAATATGGTATTGTTCAGGTCAAGACATGGCAGGAAATGACATTGTGAAGGAGTTGGCAGCTTCACGACACCACTGGATTACAGATCAAGAACTCGTAAGTATCAATGGATAGTGTGCTGTCAATTTATACCATTTCAGATTGGCAAATAAAGAGATGGTTTAAATAATAGTAGAATGATATGGCATTTTTCATAGTTAAGACATTGCAGAATATGACATTCTGCTGTAGTGGGTAGGTTCACCACACCACTGGATTACAAATGAAGAACAGAAGCATACATGCAGTGCAAAAGAAGATCACTTGCTATGTATAGTTTAATTTACATGGTATGAAGAAGGAACTTGGTCGTACAACTGAAAACTTAAATTGAGAAAGGATGAACTTTTGTTTATGAACTACATACAATAAACTTTAAACAAGCAATTTGATGCAAACACCAAAAATAAATAGCTATTGCAGTCATGCCTAACCAAATATATACAACAAAGTTTGAAGGCTTGAGATGGACAAACTTACATTATTGGTGAAGACAAGCTCTATAAAGGCCTTGTCCATGCTGATGGGGGGCAATTCAAGAAGTTTACCATAGAATCTTCTTCAAAAGCATTGCCTTTATTCTACATTTTGTTAAGAGTAAATATAGATGTGATAATATATGAAAAAATGGAGAATATTTAAGATAAGATGAAGAGTGATGCTACATAACCAAGTAGCTATAAATGTAAGTGCAGCGATATAGGCAAAAGGTACAGCCAAGAGCAATGCACAGCTAAACTTCTTCAGTACCAACCTTATGGTAAGAGTAAATATAGATCTGATGTGTAGAAAATGGAGGGCAAAGGAAAATAAGCTGCAGAGTGATGGTACATGAACAACTACCTGTCATTATAAGTACACTGATAAAGGACATCATGTACTTACAAGAACAATGCAGAGCTAAAAAACATTGGCATTGGATATATTCTACACCAATGTAACCATTCATACAGATCAGATAACTTGGAGCGAACAATTGATAAGCAAGCTATCATGCATACTGCTGTCACATAATGAACTAGGTATGTATACAAGTACAATGATACAGGACAACAGGTACTAACAAGAGCAAAGCAGCGGGCAGCATATTTGCGATATCCTGTCGTTCTTGTCAAACCGGAATTCTTCTTCGAGCAGATTTCCTGCAAACAAGATTCGTAAGGCACATGCGGAAAAGTAGAAGTTCAAATTGTCATGTGATTTCATAGACAGTACCTCATCCTGGGAACGAGACCAGTGCATAACAAGGTTTTTCCATTCAATGTCTTCTAAATTTAGCACAGGAGACTTCACCAGAAATTCGTTTATAGACTTGCCATCAAAGTGTGATTTCCTCAGGTAACACCGATACTGCTGCAATGCTTCCTTGAAAAGCACAAGCAAGCTTTGGTCGTCATGACTATCCAGATTGACCCTTGCCTAGTTACAACAATGTAATGTAAATCATTGGAGTGTTCAATCAGCAGAAAATAGGAAAATAATAGCCATGAATAATAGCACTTACATGTAAGTTGGATAGGAAGATGTGAAAATGGTGTTTGTCTTCACAATAATCTTCCCATGATGGGAATATATGCACGTAGTCCCTAACAACATTGAAAGCATTGTGTTTTAAACTGGGAATAAATGGAATGGGGTTCCAATCTGTAGGAATTGGCCGTCTCTGCAGTTGGGATAGGTCTTTGGCCGGTGGACTTGCTGTACTTTTTGCTGGAGTGGGATTTTTCTATGGTACAGGTGGTGCTATGGCAAATGAAATTAGTATACCTTTTGCTAGAGTGCAGGTCCTGTGTGGTGGGGCTAGTGGTGTGGCCAGTGAAGTATGGGTACAGTCTGCTGGAGTCGGTCCTACGTTTTGTGTCACTAGTTGTACAGCCAATATAAGTGGGGTGCTGTCTGATTTCTCCGGCACCACCATGTTTTTCAAGGACTTTGCTGGTGCTCCTTCAGGTTCGGCAATCACCCTCTTCCTTTTTGATGTCTGATGCACAAGAACAACATTTGAGTGGAAAAACATGGTATGATGACAGATGGAATATGTATTGATAATGGATGGGCATGGCATCTTGACATATATGATGAGTAAACAAAGCAGATGGCGGTGCAACAAAGTAGAAGAAATGCAAGACGACATATCCAAGATACCCGCAATCAATAAAACATTGCCAAATTAGAATAGGCACCTTGATGGGTGAACAGGACAGGCCATCTTCCTTTGACTCCTCGAGGTTAGAATAGTCATTAGGATCATATTCTGAACAAGAATCAACAGGTGGGGAGCGTATGAGTTTCATTGCATCCAGAATGGCACTCAATGCCTTGGTGCCAATTTTGTAAGCCATTGCAGTGTTTAGCTTCAAGAGTGGACTGCTGCTAGTGCGACACAAAGCAGCTACACAGATCATAGTGTAAATATAACAGGAAAACCTTAAGCATCAGAGTAAAATCAGCAAAGTGGAACTTGCTGGAATATATGTGCTAGTATTGCCGATATGGCTAGAAAGGCTTCGGATACCAGCTCTCTTCAAGTGAAGGTGCGGTACTGTTAATATCAATGTAACTCTCAAAGGCGACACAGCTCCCTGCATTTCCTTGCTATTATTATAGGATTCAAGTGGGTAGGCCACTACAAATCCTATTCCTATGTTTACAAGATCCTACGAATCAAAGAGGCTCAAAGTGTCCATCACAACCGACCGTATAGACCTCTACACTGCAAATGTCCCTGCTCATCTTCAGTACAAGGAACATACTATACTACTATCATACTCCCTCCGTTCCAAAATATAAGTGTTGGTAGAGATTTCCACTATGGATCACATATAGATGTATCCAGGTACATTTTAGAGTGTAGATTCACTCATTTTGCTCCATATGTAGTCCATGGTGGAACCTATACAAAGACTAGTATTTAGGAACGGAGAGAGTACATATTAAAGAAGAACGGAAGAGGAACATGGTAAAGAAGAGCAAGCAGATTTTGGATAATAAAATGTTGGTTGCACAGTGCCCACACATGATGAACCAGAGCGCATTAAGAATGCAACTCCTAGCTGTCTCTCGACCATTTCAGGTGGTTGGATGAAGATCCTATGTCTCCTAACCCTTCTTCTTCCTCGTCTCTGATTCTTCCCATACAGAACACCGCACGGGCCGTCGGCCGGACCACCGGCCCCCACCGCCTGTGTTCCTCCGCCACCCCCATCCCCACCCCACCCCCACCCGCGTCGACTTTTCTTCGTTCGGCGAGGCCCCACAACCACCCGAGCCCCTTCGATCGCACCGGCGAACTCCGGCGAGCTCTGAAAAATCGACTGACCCAATTTTGAAATTTAGTCTACTGTGATTTAACTAGTGTGGAATATAAAAGGGGAAAACCATAAGCATTGTGAGTATGGTATTGAGCGTGCCATGGCGGATCTGAAGGTGCAAACCGGACAAAGGCAACTTCGCAACCAAGACAAGAATCAGAGTAAAGCAGTGGCGATCTATTTTCTTGCTGCGATAAATAAGTTGAGCAGATACGAAGAGTACCGCCTCTGGTGCGGCGCCGTGTATGCATCTGCTGAGAATTTGACGGTGCTACGGTAGCGATGGTTGTCGGCGGCGTGGAAGCAGATCTAGGAGGGTAGACGGTGGCGGTGGGGCGCGGTGGACGAGACGGTCGTAGGAGCGGCGCCGGCAAGGTGGACGACGGCGGGGATGAAGCGAGAGGATGGGATGCAAGGATCCCGGTCCGAAGCCGTGGATGAGAGAGGTCGATCTCTTGTAATGGACGGCGGTGTCGGGGTATCAGCTCCGGCATGGTCGAGGAGGACGATGGTGGATGGGGTGGCGGAGGGCGGCGGACGGAGGAGGGTGGGTGGAGAAGGTGTTTTGGCGCCCACGAAGTACGAATGGGGAAAAGGGAGGTAGAGAGGAAGGGGGAACCATGTATTCAGGGTGCGCTTGTCTCAAATGCGAGGAAATTTACAAACTTAGCCCCCGTTTCAAATTTCTACTACATCACAGCAACACTAGTTGGTTGGCGATAGGACGGTAATCTCACATACACCGAATATTTGCCGACGAGAGTTTTTTGGGCGCCCACCGTGTATGAATATGAATCGGGGAGGGAGTCGATTTCGGCCGAGGACACACTGTGTTTTGGCACCCACTGTGTATGAATCCGCGTGAGAGGCGGTTATGTCATGTTTGCGTGAAATTACAAACCTACCCCTATCGAAACCTATAGAAATCCAGCATATATGCTTTGCGTGGCTGGCATAGGCAGTAGTGATTTCCATCTCACAAATTTTGGTTTCGGGCGGTTACTGTGACTTTCCCCGCTTCATCCAAATTTTGCAGAGTGCACGTTTACCGTGCCAACTCGATTCGAATCCCGTTTGTATTCTATTTTTGTTCCGGGCGGGATCCATTTTCAATTGGAATTACATTCTATATACATCATTTTTTATATATACTTTCAAAAGCACAACAAATAATTCTGCTCCTTTATATGTATAGTATGATTTACAAATACAACGATCTCGAAGTCTTAAGGTTGAATTCGATTTTTTTAACCAAATTATGTTCTACTAAAATGTATGGATCAGTAATATTTACATATTAAATAACATAGATGTGCGTGAATTCATATGAGTATGCATGTTTGATAGATCAATTTTGGTTCGAGTATGGATTACATGTATCATCATCTCGAATTCAAATATTTGAATCCCTTTTTTGTTCACTCCTTTCATGCCCATCTCTCTCGCATGCATGCCCCTTCAGGTAGCTATCACTCTCTTTTCTCCAGCTCACCCACACGCTCACTTCATGTTGCTCCTATCCTCGCAAACCTGGTCTCTCGACGTCTCCCTTGAGAAGTGTCACACTCTCCCTATAATTATAAATTACACGGTTTTCATTATCTCTCACATCTCTACTGTTCTCTGGTACCACTCGGTACCTAAGCTTTCTTTTTCACCGCCAAACACACAGTCTCCACTCGTCTTTCACTTTGTCTTTCTCTCTATGGGATTCTCTCACACACCCTATATGTCTCTACATATGACTCATACCACTAAAATTACTCTCTCTATCTCTCCTGTAGACACAACATTTGCTGCGGTCTCCTTTTCGTCTCCATCCCAGACTGACATTATTCATTTGTTTACCGATCAGACAACGCCGACTACCGTCTCCTCTCTCTCTCTCTCACAGACACACACGCACAACTCCTACCACTAAAATGTGAATGGAAAACGAGATTTTGTTATACCCAAACAAAAAAGGACTGGAGGGAGTGATTGCTCTGACACGGACGTGACCTCTCATAGCGCAGGCATTGAACCGGCGCGCCGGCCAAGAGGGCCGCACTCGCTGCAGGCCCGGCTGAGCACGCCTCCTCACCGCGTGCAACCAGCTTAAGACTGCCCCGCCTGCCTTCATTGAATCCGCGCGTGTGCCGACAACACATCCTTCCGCGAGCCGGCATGCATTTTAGAACACAAAAAATGACTAAAATATAATTAATTTACGCATGGTCTTGACTTGTTGTGCTCACACTGGTAGCAGGAACTAGTAGAGGATTTTCTTTGTTTATAACTCTCCTCACATTTTTTTGGCTTTGAAGTGAGTCATGGTTGTGGACATTATGTATGTATGTGTAGATATCTGTGAACATGAGTTTGATGTGGAAGTTGAACTTGGAATGTCGGGCTTGCACGTGAACTATACCATGTCCAATGCTTCGTCTGTTATTGTTTGGAAAGTAATTGTTGTTATTACATGACCCGAAAAAACATTTTGTGCCACATCAGTAGATGCACGAACATCTCAACAGGCATGTGGACTGGATAAACATTTGAACCTAGCTATTATGAAGGAAATTTTGTATTGACAACAATTTTAGATAGCAGGAGACGCCTAGCCGGTTGTGCCTCTGCTAGCTTATTTCTGGCTTCTTCCATCTTTGGCTTGGGTGAAGAGAGCATCTGATTGCTCTTTTCGCTTCTTCAGGAACTCAGCTACATTCTCAAGGGCTCCTGCACGCTTTCTTTCAGCCTTTACTAATGCCACGAGGACACGAACAACTAACGACTCCACCTGGCTTGTGTGTAATCCAGCATCATCTGGGAATTTGCACCTTGTGTCTAATCCAGCATCATTATGGAACTGGCACCTTGTGTGTAATCCAGCCTCATTTTGGAAACATGATCTCGAGGTTGACCATACTTCCCTCCTCGCAGGAACTGCATCCTGACATGAAGTTACTTCTTTTTTAGATCAATACTTTGAGCAACCTAGATCCATTTAGTAGAAGCCAGATAAACAGAACTCGGTGAAGTGAATTCAAAAGGAAAAAATAAATAAATAAAAAATACTACAAGGTGAGAACACCCATTTCCTACATCAAGCTAAGAACGAAAGCATTAGGACGATTATGACTCTTCTTATTACATATCGAAGAACACCACGCTTAAGAGAAACAGAAACTACAACATATACACATCAAAGAACACGAGGCTACACGAAAGTAATTGAAAGGGTGTTACTTACCAAAGCTTGTTTTACAGGTTCGGTGCACCTCCTCTTTAACTTGCCACGCTCCTTGAAGATGTCCCGAATATCCCGTGTTTGGTCTTCATTGCTCCTTTGCATGTTCGCACTCGTGGTTTTAAAATCTCAACATGGCAAGAAAAATATACTACTAGTAATACTCGCGCATCTTCTGGGCAACATTAAAGCACTCGTCTGCCATGTTAGAGCATCTCCAACAAGATAAACTACTCATACAAATGCATCTTGATGCGTGCAACGCATGGGCATTTTGCTAGTTCTAAAAACCTTTCCATCATTTGCCACACTATGGTTGCAGATGAAAAACCTACCCAAGCACAGCGCGATACAGGAGCAATGCATAATTACAAGCTGATATTCTGTTGGACAATGGAGGCTATAACCAATTACTTTTACGGGAACAATAGCACCCAGGAAATTTGAAGGGTAGGTATGAACAAAATTGGAACTGCACATGTACTGCTAAGTGATTCAATACACACATTACCAACCGAGGAGGAGAACGATGGTCGCGGCGGCCTCTGTGAGTCATGGTCGGCAATGGGAGTCAGTTCATTGTCCACGACGGTGGTACTTTTGCGCTTGGCGTCGTCTTCCGGGAAGCAGATCCGAGAACATGGAAGACGATGCCGGCGAAGAGGCTCCGTGTACAACGACGATGGTGGACCGGCTCCAGTGCGGCGTATGAGGTCATCGATGAGGCAGATGCGCAGCGGTGGACGAGTGTGCTGATGTAAAGGGGAGGAGCACGAAGGCTGCGGTGCCGTGGAGAAGTCTATTTTGCGGTGGGGATAGAAATTGAGGAGTATTTAGGTGTACTACTCTGGGTGCCGGGTGGGGTTGGCTGGGTAGGATGAACCTGAAGTTATGAAAACAGCCCCCTACCAAGCGTCATCCGTAGGCCTATTCCGAAGGCTATGATGGTAACTTCCCACTGCTCAAATCAGGGTCGCGGGAGATTTTCCCGCCGACCTCAAAATTTTGTGACACTGGACTCCCCGTGTGGCGTGTTGAGTTATTCGGCTAAGCAACTAGCGAGTAGTAGTAGTAAACTCTGCATATTAGGTTTGACCGAAGTCAAACTTCCTAAAGTTTGACCAAGTTTATAGAAAAATATAAACATTTACCTTAACAAATATGTATGATGTGAAAGTACATTCAATAATGAATCTAATGGTATTTATTTGTTATTGTATATGTTAATATTTTTTGTTATAAGCTTTCTGAGAGTTTACAAAACTTGACTTTGACCAATGCTAATACGCGGACTTATATAAAAATGGAGGGAGTACACATTTGTTTCCTTAGTTTGTAGTGAACTAATCATTTGTTGAAATTGTGAAATAAATATATTAGGCTATTGACTTCGAATGTAATGGTCTATACAATTCAATAGTTACAAACATTGTCGAATCCCAAGATGTGTACAAGGTCTATAGTACTTCACAACATGCTCAAACTCACATAATCCCAGTCAAATGAGAATCTAAATGCATTTCATAGTTATTACTTTGTAGGATGCAACAAGAACAACCATAACTCTACATTAGCCATTATAGAAGCAACATTTTGACATATCCCAATCTGTGAATGAAACGTGCAGTGAGAGCTTTTGAAGATGGAGCAGATAGGGCGGGAAAGATTGTATGTATGTGGATGAGAGAATAGGAGACAAACCTAACGAGACAGAGAGAGAGAGAGAGATAGAGAGAGAAAGAGAGAGGAAGAAGTTAGGTCTGTGAGAAAGATGCATACATGTAATATACATGAGATGCGTGTGCATCTGGATTCTGTATACGTGGAAGGAGAAGAGACAACATGTTTCATGAGAGAGCAGGAAAAACATGGACGAGAGGGGAAGGATCTCGTGGGTTGAGGGATTGACAATTTTGTGCGGGGGAGAGAGGGATTGGTAATTTTGTGCAAGAGAGAGAGAGAGGGGGTGGGGGGAGGAGTCAGTCAGCCGTCGTCACATCACCCTGCTTCCAAATGACCCCGCATTCTCTAGCGCGGTGTGGTCGCCGTCTTTGATCTGCTCGTTGACCTCTTTGAAGATTGAGGTGTTGTGCATGTTGGGGTGCAAAGAAGCACAAGCGAGAGTGGTCGCAGTATAACCTTGGATGGGGATGAATTGTGTGCTCGGGGGAGTGTGTGTGTGTGTGTGTGTGTGTGTGTTGTGATGCGTGTGTGTGTGTGTCAGATATTGAGAAAAAAACCTACGGGGAGAAATGGGTATTCACGAAGAGATTGTGCGGGCCTTGAGGTGGGCAGGGGCCGAGTGAGGGTGTCAAAATGTGCGCGTTGATGCATGTGTTGCATGCGACTGTGCGAGGGACGGACGAATCGAGAGAGATGGCTGTTGTGTTACGGATGCTCCTCTCTCTGTCTCTCTCTATCCCTCTCTCTCTCTCTCTCTCACACACACACACACACACACAAGTAAACTAGAAGACTGTTTTCTCATGTATACACAACGTATCGGCATCTGTCTATGTCTCACTCATGCACTATCATTTGCACATTCACACCTCTCTATGTCTGTATCACACGCACATCGTCTCCACATTGCTCTTCCGCCACAACACACATATGGACACATACACACGTTCTCTCTCAGTCACACATACAAAATCAGTATTAAAAAAACTAGGGAGCACCTAAGACGTCCAAATCCAAATAAACACGAACTGGAGCTAAATTCAAATATATGGAAATATTGCAGCGTCAAGAACTTTCACAGGAAAAAAAGTTGAGTAATATTCGAGGATTGTTTTCACACACACAAAAAGGTTCGGTAGATGTCCTTCAAGCACGACATGGTGACGCACCGTTCGATCGACCGCGCGGCCGCGGTTCACGCACTTGCACATGATTCCGTATCGTGGCCGTGGTACTAAGGATGGTCACAATGGGCAAGAACATAAGCTAGTAACTAATAAAAGCGCTGCCTAAGTCTAATGTTTACGTGTACTAGTACAGTTTTCTTTTAAGTTTGACCAACCTTATATATAAAACTAAAGTAAGCTCCCACACGCGCACTCATCAATATGCCACCGCCGCCATTGGGCATGCCGGCACCCACCTGCTCCAGCCAACAATATCTCGCCCATCACCGCCGTGTCGCCGCCATCTGAGTGCCATGAAGCCGAAGGCTCGCCCGCTCACGTCGTCTGCAGTCCCTCCTCGCAATGTCGCCGTGCTGCCAAGCACGCGAGCAGCTAGTGGAGCCGCGTCTATGCACGTAGCGTACAAAGAGGAGGACGAGCACGTGCTCCAGCACGCCGGCGAGGGGGAACTAGCATGTCATTGTCGTCTCCGCCCGCACGGAGGAGGCGCGCATGGTGGCTGTCACGGCGGAAGCCACTCGTGCGCGCGTCGAGCCCGCAAACCGGGTGCGGACGCGGAATCTACCTTCGAGACCTTGAATGCCACGTGGATCCTGCAATCTGAAGGAGCAATTTGGGTCAGTCGACTCATGTGAGCCGTTTGATGCAACATGGATGGCTAGAAGGGCTTCTTCCACCTCTTCTGCCATCTTCTTCCTTCGCTCCGTCGAACTTCTTTCACAAATCGACTGACCCAAATTATACTACTAGTATGAACGTATTAAGTACAGTAGGAACACGAAGATACGAGCAGTAGTACCAACTACAAGAAGAACAGTAGTAAGACATAGTACTAGTACTACTGTACGTACTAAAGAGTTCAAATAACGAGAAAGAACATAAACATAGTTCTGCTGGGGCTTCAGCACAACACACCCTTGAAAATAAACTAATAAGCAACTAGTCCGCTTGACACTGCAGTAGAACCAGCATGAGCGACGGCACTGCCACCTACTTGGAGTCCGAGTCCACGTCCTCGACTTCGTCCTTGTCCCTCTTCCTCTTCCTCTTCGCCGACGCTTCTTTGCTTGAACTGGACACTGGGCTCTGCTTCTTCATCCAACCCTTGTAGATATTTAAACAAAGGTAGGCATCCATTGCTGCGTACAGGATGTGATCTTCATCTAATGTCTTCGACTCCCATGCATGATGAAACTCGTGATGAGGTTTCTTCAGTTTAGCATACGAAGGATCAATCATGGTTGCTGCCAGGGTCAGCATTGAAGGTTGAGAGGAGGACACCAGGCTTGCCTTCTGGAGATCGAAGGGCTGGCCTACAATGAGACCTATCCGACACAGGACATCACTTTCATTCTTAAAGCCTACAGTAACGAATTTCACTCGTTTGTCCTTGAGGAAGTTCTTAAAATCCTGGCACTCAACGTCGGCATGGCATATGTGGTAGACCAAGCAAACGTTATGTACGCAAACCTGGATCACGGCGGGCTTCTTCCTCTCTTCGTCCTTTAGATCCTTCTCTCGTCCCAGGACTGTGGTGTACTCAACATCTAGCCCAGCGACCCACTCATCCGTTGAACTGTTGAACATGCGTAGGAAGCGAGCAAGCCATGCTTTCACCGTCTCGGATCCACATGTGTAGGTGACGATGAACTGATCGCCGATGATGGCTCTAACTTGGTAATCAGCGGCGACCATGGAGATTTGGGAGGCCATGGATTTTGGAGGAGGGTTAGGAGAAGTTGAACTGTTGTACCCCGCAAAAAAAACTGGGAGCGAACTAATGTGAAAGGACGGGACGACTGGGAGCGAACTGTTGTAAGGTAGAAGATGGGGACGAGTAGGGCGTGCGAACGACGTGGGGTTGCTGGCTTGCCCGGTGGATAAACGGCTGCAAGCCCCCAAAGAGTTCTCGAGAACTATGCGGGACCCACTAGATGTCATGTCTACTAGACCCATATCGTAGGCCTGATGGTATAGCTTCTGGCTGTTCGCACGCCATGCCGGCGCGTGGATGTAACTTCACTTAATTCCGTCAAACGTCGCGCCTCCCACGACCTTCGCCTACCTTGCGCGGTCGCGCCCTTTGAGACTTTGATCGGCTATAAATGAGCAATTTTTTTGCCTTTTTAGACAAGCAATTTTTTGGCTACTCCGCATGCATGATACTCCCTCTGGTCCTTTTTACTCCTGTCAACCGTTTGCAAAGTGTTTGACCAAATTTATACTTTTTTGAACACCACCTTATATTAATTAACCAGCCACACCAGTACACTCATTTGATATAATATTCACCACACATGGCAGTACGTTATTTACAAGAATACCATCTAATCTATTGTCAAACCTATATTTAGCGATTAAGTGTGCCACCTTATTGGCCGAACGGCTAATATTTGACAATTGAAGATTGTTGATCAACTTTGAGATGCTCAACGCTTTCATCTTCAGGTCACGCATAGCAGACCTGTCAACGCTTTGACAGGCATCAATGAAATCCCACGACCAAATTTATACTAAAAATATCAATATCTACAATACTCCCAAAACACTTAGGCGCGGTGCATTAACTTCTACCTCGTTTCTTGTTTCTTGACATATCGACCAATAGGAGATGTGGGTGTGCATGCTTTTAATGACTTGAGACTACCAAACACGACATGCAGTGGTTAGTTCATTGCATGCAATGCTATTAATTAGCAAATAAACATTAAGAGCTCTCGTTTTCCCCTCCTTGGTCATAGTGCACTATCTAAGATGACTTGCTCACCTAGACGGAGGGAGTACTGATTATAATGAGTACTCCCTCCTTCCATCTATATAGGGCCTAATGCGTTTTTCAAGACCGCCTTTGACTATTGATAAAATTAATACTACATGACATGCATAATGTGAAAATTATATCATTGAAAGCTCCTTTCACATACGAATTTGATGATGTTCTTTGTGTAAGTTGCATGTCATATATTATTGCTCTAACATTTGGTCAAAGTTAGCCTCAAAAAACGTATTAGGCCCTATATAGATGGAAGGAGGGAGTATAAGAACTACGTTTTATAATGAGTGTAAAAATATTGATTTGACATTGTGAATGTTGACACATTGTGGAATAGTTTTTGAAGTCTGCAAAAGTACTCAAGTAGTGCCATCGTTCTCCACAAAAAATGTGTTTACCAATGCATGCATGAACTCTAGTTACTCTAACCCCCCTCTCTTCTTTAATTCTTTGCCACATCAGCATGTTTGCTATTTCCGTGTGCATGATACCAGCTAAGATACCACCATTATGGCCAGCCTTAATCATCGCATGCAATAATTTAGTGCACCTTGAAATATGAACATGTGTGGGGCGTGTTTGTTTTTAATGACTTGAGACTATACCTAGCCCGACATGCAAAATGACTTATTATGCACCGTTCCCCATACCTGCAGGAAGCCCGTTCATCTCCAAATTTTTTCCTCTCCATGTGTGGAAACAATATGCCTGCCAAACTCTCCTTCTGCCTCCGGCGGTCCCACCACTCCACCCCGTGTGAAAAAATCTGCATGCATGACTCTCCTCCCCCCACGCTCGTCCAATCCGTTGTGACCAGCAATATTTCCACCCCTTCGCTCCCCCGTAATTTACTCCAACAAATATGCCCATGTAGCTGTTACTTAACTGCAGGTGCATTCGCTCACTGACACATGGGCCCAACAGGGGTCTGGCCCACATGTCAGTGACGCAACTGGACTGGCAATTAAGTCAGTGCAGCTCAGTCCATATCTTACGTAGGTGTGCCATTGCTCGCTATAAATATTGCGCCTCCCACGACATCGCTATCTCCTCCCCCTCACGTTCACGTTCACCGCTATCTCCTCCCCCTCCCTCTCACGTCGACCACCATGCCATAGCCCCTCCCAAGCCCTAGGAGCCCCTCGCTGCACCGCGAGGACGGTCACGCGTCGCCGTTCCGTTCCTCGCCGCCACTAGTCGAGGAGGACGCGTTGGTGTTCCGCTCCTCGTCGCCACTAGTCGAGGAGGATGCGTCGGTGTTCCGCTCCTCGCCGCTACGCGACGCGTCGCCGTTCCATTCCTCGCCACCACTAGTCGAGGAGGACGCGTCGGTGTTCCGCTCCTCACCGCGACGCGTCGAGGTGGACGCGTCGGTGTTCCCAATCTCGCCAGCATGCGCGCCGGAGGACGCGTCGGCTCCCCGCTACGAGGAGAACACCGCGCCACCCGCCGAGCCCCCCCAGCCTTGAGGAGCTTTGGAAAGAAATGGATGTCGCCTTGTGGGAGGCTTTGCCTCCAACAGAACGCGCCAAAATAGAGGCGGAGACGAAGGCTGAAGAAGAGAAGCGCACCGCGGGACAAGCTGCCTGGGAGGCCTATGTCACGTCCGAGAGAGTCAGGCAATTGGCTCTTTGGCAGAAGGCTCATGCGAGGGCCATGAGGTTGGCGGAGGACGCCCGTGCCGACACCCTGAGTGCAGTCGGGCCCAAGCGCCTCATCTACGCTTGGCGGTACGTGGATCGGGTGCACGTTTCCAGCGAGAGGAGTACCTGTTGGCGCCGGATCACCACATCGGTGAGATCGCGCTCGCCCGCCGGCAAGCCGCCAATCAGCACCTCGCGAGTTGCGAGGCTGAGGAAGAGGCATTGTGTTGGCGCGCTGGGAAACGGTCGCGCACCAGGGCACTCGTGGCGCGCCGCAAGTGCTCCTGTGAGCGCCGTGGCTTTTAGGAGGAGTATAATTTTTGTTTTGTAAGGCGATCTCATAAGTTTTGGGACGCAAATGATAAATCCCGAACGTTCAGGAATTTTTAGTGTCCTTAATTAAGTATGTAAAAGGGAAAGTTTGGAAACCTTGTGTATTCGTACGCATTTTGCAAGTACGTGCATATAGCACAAACTTACTATATACTATCGCAGGAAAAGAATTCTATGAGACGAGGTCTCACGCGAGACCCATCCTGATGGATGACACGTGGCATTCACAAATCACAAAGCATCCCCCACCCCCCACTTAAAATCAGGGGGGAGAGATTAGATGCTTTGTGATTTGTGAATGCCATGTGTCATCCATCAGGATGGGTCTCACCT
Source organism: Triticum dicoccoides (assembly GCF_002162155.2). Lineage (NCBI taxonomy): Eukaryota > Viridiplantae > Streptophyta > Magnoliopsida > Poales > Poaceae > Triticum > Triticum dicoccoides. The sequence goes on along the minus strand of NC_041384.1, from coordinate 132,292,974 downwards.
GCTAACCGTGAGACCTGGTCTCATATAATTTTTTCCACTATCACACTACACGTCTCTCTCGATATATGCTTGCAGACTGTGCTACTCCCTCCGTCCAGGTCAATAAGTCATCTTCGATTGTGCACCGTGACCAAGAAGGAGGCAAGACTTATACACCTAGACGGAGGGAGTACTACTATTACTTATGTACGTGCAAATGCACGTTTTAACATTACGATGCGGTTTTTGTAAAAGTAGAAAAACAACACTAGTCAAGCTTGTGAAACAATTCAATGAAAAACAAATGCAAAAATGCTCATTTGATTATTTACTTTTAGCTTCCTTCTCTGTGGTTATTTCTCTGTCGTACTTTGTACGAAGTATCTCACTGGTTGGAAAGGCATGCAAATTCCCAAACCACATCCTACACCCTGTATCTCACTGGTTGCCGACGTTGACGTTGTCGCCCATGTCATCGAGGATGAGGTTGCCGAGGTCGGGGAAGAAGTCGTCGTTTGCAACTAATCATGTGGACTAGCATAGTAGTAGGATACAGAGTAGAAACATGAATTCTACCACGATTTCGAACTGGAATAATAGAAACACATACGGTGCAACGGGAGCAGCACCGTTGGCGTTGAGGTTGTCGACCATGTCCAGACACCACATAGACACAGTCTTTGAGCACGGTTCATAGTCGTTCCACGCTCGAGCATTGAAGTTTGTAACTATTTTAAATTAGAATATACTACTCCTCCGATGCTAGTAGTAGAGCAGAGTCCTACTCTACTCAAGCAAGTTAGGGCATAACATTGTAGGGAGTACCAGTATTGTGATCACTCAAGCAAGTTGTCTGGCATCGACATGACCCTAAGCTGCTGGTATGTGTCTCGTAAGTCAAGCGGCGTGCTGTAGTCATCATCACCTGTCCACTTCCCGTAGCACATATTCGCTTCTCCATTTTTGTTCGCACATAATCTCGTCCAATCTTCCATCCCCGCTAAGGCGCCTCCCCCCCTCGTACGAAACCCAAGCACTAACAATGGCAGAACCGAGCAGCGTCCGCCGAAAGAGTGGCTGGAATTCGCTCCCCACAACGGTAATCAAGCCCATTGTTTCGTGTGTGGACAATCTCATTACCAGGCCGCTCGCCGTGTGCTCGTCGGGGCTGTACCGTTTACTCAAAGCCCTCAGGATGGAGCTTTTTAAGCCAGCTCCTTGCTTTCTAATGCCGCCTGATCTTGAGAAACGGCGTGTCACACAACATAATGATCGTAGGGTGGCGAGCATCAACCCCCTTGACTGCGATCCGATCCCCGTCAGCCTCAACTACATTAACGGTATGTACTAGGTCGGCATGAACACGTCTTGGATGGTGCTCGTCGACGGTCATGGCAGCTGGATGCTCGTGGAGGTCTACACCCGGCGATTGATCCCCCTTCCTTCGATTAACACTGCACTGCTTTGGCACCGCGGCCCAGAATACTCAGAATCTTACAGTAGCCAACATGATACCAAGTCTGATTTGCTCAAGGTTGTAATCTGCCAAGTGCCCACAAGATCTGTGAATTATAAAGACTTCAGGCTAATTGCGTTCTTCAACCGCGGTCTCGCCTATCTGACAGGTCTCTGCGGTAAATGGATAAATCTGCACATCCATCGCAGGATAATACATCCTCCATGGTTCTCTGATGCCATTGAACACAAGGGCTTCGTTTACGCTGTCGACTCCTTCTATGGCTGGACATATTGCTGGCCTACTCCAGTCATCGCTACAAATGGCTGTTACAGTAGTATGTTACTTTCCTATGATATCATGATGGCTTGCTTATATTACTGTCAACGTTTGCTGAAAAAATATTCATGCTCACAACATGCTATTCTTAAGATTGACTAAACCAAGAGCCCTTTTTTATTTGACTCCAACTTGATATGATTTTGTAGGCCGCCTGGTGTCCCTACCCTTCCTAATCCCATAACCTTTCAAAGAAAAGCGGCATGGCAGTTGTAGGTGGTTTCTGGCTCGATCAGACGACGGCGAAAGATTGATGATCGTTCGCACGTACCAGACATGTTGTTTCGCGGAATATAATCACAGTCACTGCAAGGTCTTTGAGCAGGATCCCAGCTTCTCTGGGCCTTCAAGAAATTTTGACTGGAGGCTGGTAAGTAGCCTTGGTACACGCTCTCTGTTTGTCAGACTGAATTATTCGATTAACCAGGAGATAACCGACGGCAAGGATCATGATGGCAGCACGGTTTCGTTCATCAGGCAAAACTGTGTGTACACAGCGTACCATGCGTCTCTGCATGCACCATACCCTGATATGTGCCGCCACGCTCTGTAGCCCAAAGTAGGAGAGAGGGTCGCAAGTATCAGACTTTGACCTGCTGGCTGGAGTTTCCCCCATCAGGCACCCATCTGGTTCAAGCCATCAGCCAATCTCCACAGCTTAATAAATAGTAACGTCTAACTGGGCCAGTTAGTTAGATGCATACACTTGGTGTAGTAGGATCTTTATTTAGTTTGATGCATACACTTGTTCTTTTTTGGTAGCCCTTTTGTAATGATGGCTGATGTTTGGTTTGGAAGAGAGAGCTACATCTTCACTCTTCTGGCCTGCTTACTACTTTGGTTTCACCCCCAGCCCTGGTTGCTGCTACTGTTGTTTTCAATGTACAATCAGTAGTATATTTCATCTGTTGGTTGAATAAATGTGTTGTTAGAACGACAAACACAATGTTTTGGAAGTCATTGCACGGTTCGATCCTTTAGTGCCTCGTACCGTACGTAGCGCATACTATTTATCGTACGGAACACATTTTTTTTGAAACTCGGAACACATTTTCCACTTGTTGATAACATGCAGCCCACTGATGAAGGCCCAATAGAGAAGCCCATAATTAACTAGAAGGGAGGCTCTCACATGAATCCGGCCCAAGTACATGCTCATGGTCCGCTAAACATAAATAAGTAAATAAATAAAGCTAAATGCTCATGCACCAGTTCTTTGGGAAAATAGGTAGCCCAATATTTCTTTTTGAAGAATACCCAAGCTAGGCCTATTTGTTTTCTCCGAATTACTGGGCTGCAAATCTTTCAAGACAAGGAGGGATGCGTTCCGTCCTGGCTTAAGAGTATGGTCAATGTCTGTTAAAAGTAATATCAAAAGGGGTTAAAAATTCCAAAAAATGTATAGCAAATGGGATATAAATTTCTTTTTTTGTTTTTGTTCTTCACTGATATCTTATACGTATTTCATTGGATTTAACATGACATAGTACTAATTTATTTTTAAATTTGTTTTAGTATGGCTATTAATTTTTGTATTAAGAATATTTCGTTCCCCAGCAAAAATTTGCGAATTTTCAAAATTTCCCACATATTTAGTTAATTTTTTGACCCTGGTACTAACCAGAAAATGGCCAGCAATTCTAAAATGGGAAAACAGGCTGCAATAAATTCCATATGAATTAGAAAATGAGTAAAAATTATAAAAATAATAACAAATGGGCTGTACATGCCACAGATTTCGAGGCTGACTAGTTTATGCAAGGCTTTGTCAGTGAACACACGATTCTAGCAGCAATTAGTGTTGGATGTCCATCCAACGGCCGACATGCTTCTTCAATCTCTGATCTTCCTGCTCCAGCCGCCTAAACTAGCGGCGGCGGGACTGCCTGCTCCCTCCTCTTGTGGCCCGTTGTGATGCCGCGCAGGCTTCCTCAGCCCACCCTACTCCCTCCACTGGCCTGGCCGCACGCAACCAACTGCCTCCTTATTACGCGAAAAAAAATGATTCCTCCCACTGACATCTGGGGCGCACCGGTTGGGAGGCTGACCTGTGGGCCTACTAAGTTGACGCGTACGCAGGGCTTGTCAACTTAGTCAACAAACGATTCTAGCAGCAGTAACTGTTGGATTTGAATCAAACGGTCCTGCTGCTTCTTCAATCGCTGCTCTTCTTGCACCAGCCGCCCAAACCAGCGCTGGGGAGACCGCCTGCTCCTGCCTCCAGTGGCCGGCTGTGCTACCGATGAGGCCTCATCACCCCTACTACTCCCATCGCTAGCCAGGCCCTGCGGCGACGGCAGCCTCACACCGCAGCCGAACTAGTGATCCCTCGTACTCCTCTCCGCGTGGGCATCCACTGCTGCGTCTTCCCCGGCTCCGCGTCGTCCCCTTCCTAGGCCTCGCCATTGTCCACCGGCTTGGTGCTCTCGACGCAGCGTGGTCAACATGGTCATCGACATTCCATCGGAAGAGTACTGTACGTGGAGAGGCTGACAGCTGGGTCCACGGCCACAGCCCAGTTTTTTTGTGATTTGCCAAGTAAGTCGCTTTGTCAGGCCTGTTGGGCTGCAAATCTTTCAAAACGAGGAGAGCTTTCATTCGGCTGGCCGAGAAAATGGCCCATCAGTAATGAGAAATGGGTTGTACATTTTTAAAACACATCAAACCGACAATTAGTTTCAAATATCTTTTTTCATTTCGACATTTGAAATTACATTAATTTTTATGCGTGGAGAATTTGTTGGAATTTATATTGATATAAATTAATTTTTAAAATCAGTTTGAATGTGAGTCGAAATTTCGGGATTAAAAACAGTTCGGACCGCACCGAAATATGCAAAATTTCGTTTAATTTTTTAACCGTGGCCACAATATGGGCTATAATGCTAACAAAAAGAATATGGGCTCCAAAAAAACCTTAATAATTAGCAAATGGGCTGTAAATTATTAGAAATAATGGCAGATGGGTTGTATGCTGTTTTCCATAGATTTGAGGCTTTCCTAAAAAAAGGTTGATGCACAAGCAGTGACTGTTGGATGGCCATCCAACGGCTGTCATGCTTCTTCAATCTCTGCTCTTCCTGCTCTAGCCGCTCAAATAGGCGCCGGCGGGACTGCCTGCTCCCTCCTCCCCGCGGCCGGCTCTGCTGCCGTGCAGGCCTCACCGCCCCACCATACTCCCATCGCTGGCCTAGCCATCCCTCTACTCACCCACACCTGCTGTTATTCTCCGGCGACGGCAGACGAACCAGTAAACCCTCGTACAGTCGTACTCCCCTCCGCGTGGGAAACAACTACCGAGTCTTCCCTGCCTCCGTGTCGTTCCCTTCCTAGGCCTCACCGTCGTCCACCGCCCTGGTGCTCTCGGCGCGGCCTGGTCAATGTGGTGAATGACCGACACGCATCTAAAGTGGACTTTACGTGGAGAGACCGACATCTGGGTCCACGGCCGCACGCAAGGAAATGCCTCCATATTACACGCAAAATAATGATTCCTCCACCTCACATCAGGGACCCACCGAAAGGGCCTCTGTATTTCGTGAAAAAAACATTACCGCCGCTGACAGCTCGGACCCACCAGCAATATCTTCTCATGCAAGGAAGTGCCTCCTTATTACGCACAAAAAAATGAATACTCCCCCTGTTAGCTGGGACCCAGTATAGTGGCAGGCTGACTTGTGGGCCTACTAAGTTGGCGGGGATGGAGGGCTTTGTCAACTTAGTCAATATGCACGATTCTAGCTCCAGTGACCGTACGATGTCCATCCAACGGCCGTAGTGCTTCTTCAACCTCTGGTCTTCTTGCTCCAGCCGCCCAAACCAGCGCCGGTCGTGCCTCGTGCTCCTGCCTCCCGTGGCCTGCTGCCAGGCCATCCCTCTACTCACCAACACCCCTTGTTATTCTGCGGCGACGGCAGCCTCACACCGCAGCGAACCAGTGAACTCTCATACTCCTCTACGCGTGGGCATCCACTGCCGCGTCTTCCCCGGCTCCGCGTCGTCCCCTTCCTAGGCCTCGCCGTCGTCCACCGCCCTGGTGCTCTCGGCGCGGCATGGTCAACGTGGTCAAGGAACGGCTTCCATCAGACGTGGACTGTATGTGGAGAGGCTGACAGCTGGGTCCACGGCCGCAGCAAGGAAGTGCCTTCTTATTACGTGAATAATTATTCCTCCACCTGACAGCGTGACCCACCGGACGGGCCACCGTATTTCGCCCCCTGACTTCTGGGACCCACCAGCTACATCTTCGCATGCAAGGAAGTGCCTGATAGTCGGGACCCACCTGGTCGAAGCGTACGTAGCGTTGTCATTCTGGTCGCGAACGTGTACGTACATATATACTGGTCGATGTAGAGGCGTGCACGTGTCATAGTAGAGGCGGCCAGGGTGCAAGAAAGAAAATACGGCCACATGTGTACATACGGGCGGGGTCTCGAACGCCTACTCGCGCATACGTACGGCCAGGGCTCGTGTACATGGTTGGGTCGGAATTTAGAAACAGCGTCGTCGTCGTGTTCATGGGGAGGCAACGGAATGCGTCGTGTTCATGGGGAGGCAACAGAATGCGTCGTGTTCATCGAGATGTCTTGGACAGAACAGGCGATGGAAACGAGGCCTGGCGTACCGCAGAACGGAGGAAACGGCCTTGTGTTCGATCGGCCACGTTTGAAACATGATCCTGTTCATCGGGAGGGGTCTGGCATACCACGAAACGGAGGAAACGGACCTCCTACAATCAAAACAGGGGTCTTGTTGATCGAGAGGGGTGTGGCGTACCGCAATACGGACGAAAACGGACTTGTGTTGGAATGCTATGGTCGAAACGGGGGTCCTGTTCATCGGGAGGGGTGTAGCGTACCACAAAATGGGACTCCACGGGATACTGTTCATCTCATCCGTCGACCCCCTCCAGCCTCCACTAGCTACTGTTCATCCAGCGTCGACCTCCTCCAGCCTCCACCTGCGACTGTTCATCCACGGGCTCCTGTTCATCCAGCATCCACCGCGCGTTACTCCACCGGCTACTGTTCAACCAGCCCTCTCCACGGGCTCCTGTTCAACCACCCCTCCACGGGCTACTGCTCATCCTGCCCTCCACCATCTACTATTCATCCTGCTCTCCACGGGGTGGTCCTGTTCATCCAGCCCTCCACGGGGTCCTGTTCATCCAGCCCCAACCGGCTAGATCGATCGGGGTCCTGTTCATCCAGAAGCAACACCACGGGGTCCT